>NC_142857.1:8181818-8484848 GCF_061612785.1 Hesperophylax consimilis
CTAGATAACACCGTAGTATAAAATTTGGCAGAAAAATACTCATCCTTCGAATAGAAGATTCAAATCATATGTTAGGAAGAAAATTGGTTGTTAATTTAAAATTAAGTGAGAAATGCTTCATTTCTCTAAAAGTTAAAAAGATTGATCGATTCTGCACAATATCACATAAAAGTTTTGATATAATTTATAAACTCTCTATAAACGCTAGATAGAGAACAAGAACAAAGTCATCATTAAAAAACAGCGGAATCAACCTTACCGGAATCAATCAAAGTAATCTTCAATTGTTCACAAAGAATACTCTGGATTAAGGTCAACGTTAGCAGGTTTGGGATTTAGCCAGAACAGTAAAAATAACAACACAAAAACAATTAATCCTACATGCTGCAATATAAACACCCATCGTAAGCGACATATTATGTTAATTATATCTGATTCCATCCGCCTTATTTTCATGATTAAATTACGTTTTCTATTTTTTTTTTATCGATATTCGCGAGTTTAGAGAATTCCAAAAAATGCATACCTTGTTTTTATGTCAGATTCGTTTTATTTTATTTTATGTAATTCAGACAAAGGTTGGGTAATTTAAAAATAAATCGAGTCCTAATTACTTATAAACATTGCATTATAACACACTGATAAAATTATAAGTCCACTAAAATTTCAGGTAAAAAATGCCGTAAACATTTGTTTACCTTTAAAAAAGAAAAATCTCCTTTTAAAAGGAGCCTTTTAATTATAAGCACAAAGCACACACAATAATAACACCAATGTCATTAAATTCACAGAGATGTGTAAATTATAACATAAGTTAACATCAATACTTTTTTATTTTTTCTTAAAAACCGTGTAACACGCTCATAATCTCCTTACTTACGTAAAACTTCACTGAAATACTACTCAAGACAACAACACGGATATTTAGCGTAGGAAATAAAAATTCTAAATCATTATCAGTTTTATTCACAAGTGTAAAGGTGAATATTGTGATAGCACCATATTTGACCTAGTATCCATTATGTACTCCGAAAATTCAATTACTTCAGTCACTTTTCCAAAACTACCAACATAAATAGGCTAATAAATTGTTCCCAATCCTGGGATGGAGGGTTAGACTGGATCCGGAGTAGTGCATTGCGTATGACTGTAAATATGTAGATAATGGTACTTGATTCAAAATATCCAACAAAGTAATAAAGGAGAACATATCAATTGTTAGAGATATTGTTTCCATAAATAGGTATATAATATCCACTTGAGCGATTGCTTGTATATATATACATTTACCATATTATTTAATTAACACCATTCCTCAAAATATTAATATGGAAACATATGAACTGCTTACTGCGGTTTAAAGCCAATGAATCCACCTAGATTTCGCCGCCTATCCCATATTTTTAGGTTCTATAAATTTAACACATTATGACAAGCGATCGTTCAAAACGTTTTTGTAAATATGCCATAACATGCTAAAAATCGCTAAAGAGGATATTACGTAGAAAGATGTTTGTTTCAAGTTTTCAACGGACAAACAAATTACAATTTTAAGATGGGTTTCAAATTACCCATTTGTACTTATAGCGGTTTTTGGTTGTACCCGACAGATGGCGATCTGAACTTATTACCAGGATGGAAGTTCACATTGAAGATGTGATTCTGTGAATAAGACTGTTTTAAGTACACACATACTAAATATTCAACCTCATTGACGTGACGAGTCACCTCCATTTCAGAAATAAAACATTGTATACTTGTTTTATATGTATAAGTCAAAAGACACTTGCATTGCCAGAACAGAAGATTGGCGGCATTAGATCCTTGTTAATATTCTTTTCGCGTGTTTCACTGTATCCGTAATGCAAAAATATCAGCAAAGACATCAAAAAAACAATTTAGACATTATTAAATGCCAATTTTTTTGTGCTTGAAAATGTATCCTCGATTACGTCCACAAAATATTGTATCGAATACCACTTACTGTGAACAAGGTTTATTCAAGAGGTCACATAATAGACGATTATTGATACTGGATCTTGGTCGAACTGCACACATTTGTACGCCCATTGCAAGTGACTAGATAATCGTCGGTTTTTAGAAATGATTTGACAGTTTTAAAGCTGAAATACTTGCAGTATTTCAGAGTAAAAAATATGCCACCAACTCCAACTTGTAAAAAAATTACAATGATAATGTTTTTCCATCCCATTTTCATATTAAAATCATTCACTCAATGATTAAATTAGTATTCAAACTACGCGGTTAACAGGGAATTAGCCTAGCCCAAATATCAAGTTTATTATATATTACATCATTATCTTGAATGGAAATCACTAAGGTCTATTACATAATATTATGCAAAAATGTAGATTATGAATTTTTTATAAAAACATAGCGCTATTGGAACATGGCATGCAATTTGTTACCAAAATACAGACGGTTATTGGCACACATTTACGATTAAATAAAAATTTCATAAACAATATTTCGCAAATAATATAATGCATATTATTACATACCTCAAAGTTTATTTTGTGTACTTAATCAATTCAACAAGTTTTTAGTTAGAGCACTATCAATAAATGAAATCCCAAATGAATTCGATAAATATGTAGAAAAGAAAGTGAACCCAAAAAAAAAATTGTTAATTATTTCAGCATTTGGCATTTTTAGAAAGATAATACATATTATCTCTCTTCTGAATTTACAAAAGTTTATTTACATAAATATTTAAAATATATTTCTGTTCCATTTTGTCCTAGTTTACCACTCTAAATATATTATAAACATTAATTAAGTCTTCAAAGTATAAGATTAGTTTTCTTTCAATTCTCTTCTGGTTCCACCTGTCTGATCAGTTACATGAAATGTTGTCCTTTCCAACAATGAATGATACAATAAAACTTCAAATGTAACAAAATATAATCTAATTTTTAAAATTCTGTTCCATTTGTGAACACTTTTGAAAAATGAAGAACTAAAAACATGTTATCGGGGAATCAAACATACATATTAATATTAGGCCAGTTTTGTTATGTTTCTATACTAAAAACACAAAACATTCAAGCATATTTGATGGTTAGAGAAGTACTATATACAGTTATAACGTGTATTTTAACTATTTTCAAACATCAATACTAACAACGTTGAAAGATATGACTCTAGGCATAACAATATATTGGTTTCAACTATACAAGAGCTGTACGTGTGTAGACAAAGGCTTTTAATAAAATGTAACTGGATACATCAATACATGATTTGAAAAGGGTATGCCTTAAACAAACTTGGCTATATCCTCAAAGGAAGGTGTACCAAACACCTCTGAGCATGCAATTGGTACTCTCGTATGACAATGGCAACTACACGAAGGGTGGAAAGATCCATGCAAGGTATCTCCTTGCGAGATAGAAAAATGGATGCTTGAATTAGGAGCTAAACAAAGGTAACCGAATGCCATCACAATCTTCACACCGAAGTAGGACTATGCTCGGAATGTAGTCTTTGAAAGCCAAATATCATTAGTTGGTGTTCTTGGTTGAGAAAAAGAAACAAACTGTCGCCCACAGATGAGATAAGCTGATAACCTAAAAGGAGCTGCTAGCTTTGGATGGGTGAAAGCTAAACTAGAGGCATTAAACATCATCTTTCTGCAACACATTTTCATTTCATTGAAGGAATCATTATTGAATTCCTGCAACTCATTGTAAGGAATGTGAAACAGCTAACAATCTGAAAACTACAGATTAATTGATTAAAAAAATCCACACATTCACTATGAGGCTGCAAGGCATTGGTTTACAAAATCTCACCAAAGAAAAGAAATAAGAACAAGGAAACATTTGGCAGAATCAATATCAACATTCAATGAAAAATAGGACATCCGCAGTAAGGAAAACATAACAAATCTTGCAACCTGTCAGTAATACTTTTTAAAAAGGTATCCATGTAGATACCTAATAATGATACCCTTAAATTGGTACTCAAATGTCAGCATTAAGTGCTAAATTGGTATGTACTTCGAATTCCAGCAGTTAGTGCTAAATTAGTACTCAAATATCAGCATTTCATGCTAAGTTGGTACTTCAAATGCCAGTATTAAGTGCTAAATTGATACTCAAATGTCAGCATTTAATGGTAAATTGGTATGTACTTCAAATGACAGCATTTAGTGTCAAATTATTACTGACTTTTCCATTTTAGAAGGAATATTGATCATATCAAATTGAGGTGATTTTTCACAAAAATGAAGCAATACAAATCATCCAATTATTATTATTAATCAATTTTCAATGATAATATGTATAATAATAATTAGTGTTGTTAAAGATAAATCTTCAGACAGAACTAAGGACGTTGTACTAAATAATACTGTTTATCATTTGGAATTATTTATCATTTGCAATTTTTGTTAAATTGGTAAACAATTAGTTCAGTTATACACTTTTCACATTCCGTGCACATTATACAAGCGTAAGCAATATTATAAATTATATTTTGTGCGTCACTTGTAGCACTGTAAAGGGTTTACTCAAACGCAATGTAATCAAACATACTAATTTCGTTTGTCGATGCATCGGTGCATGCATAAAGTGATGTGAAATATCCCGTGCAAAATTATTCACGTTCAATGCACTTTTAAAAATTGAAACAGATATGTGTAAAATATACCAGACAAGCGACTAAAGTAGGTGCCAAAATTATTTTCTTTTAATAATAGTTCTATATTGGAAATATATACATTTATTGAAATTTTTGACAGATAGCGTTATTTAAAGGTAAATTTCGGACGTCTCTCTAATTTGTCAACAAAAAAAAAATTGTTTTTTATAGGGGAAAATAACGGAAAATACATAAATGCGGTAATCAAGTGGGTTTTTAGAAATGCTTTTTTACATTTTAAATATTTAAGGAAACCAGTTTTAAGTGACTTCATGAAAAAAAATAATAATTTTTAAGTCTGCACAGGATTCCCAACTGCCCAAAGCCAGTTGGACTATGGCACACTTAATTAATTGGTTTGCCAACAATATTCAGAATAATTTATAACTATGAATACCTGTAACTGCCCAACTCGGAATCAAACGTGTTGATTATTATTGTTAAAGATGTCAACACTTGTAACATAACTGACAGTAAAATTTTTGCTAATTCATGCTCTTAATAAACTGAAACGACAAGATACTTTATTTTTTAATTTTTTACATTAAAAACATAAATAACCATTTGGTGGGTTGGAAATAATTATGTTTTTATACAGTAGAAGAGGGAAATTTTTAAGAGATGTTAATCACATTGCATAATAGAATACATATTTTATTTTTCTCCATCCAAACTTTCATAACTTTTCTTTGACAACTCGCGAGGCTGTGACATGGTTCTAACAGCTAAAAACCAGTTTCGATTCTAACAGTAATTACAACTGTATCATAGCAAAGTTGGGTAATTTCAAATTAGTTTCAATTTTATCGTTTTGCTAAATTTCTATTCAATTTTTTAGTATTTCTATGCGCATTTTTATTTCCTTACTCTCAAAGTCTATATTAATTTTGATAATATTGTTAACTTATTGTTATATTGTTAACGTTAAAACACACAGATCAGTGGTACACCTACAATACATCATGCGTTTTTATTCCTAAGAAATGAAGAAGTTTATTATGTATCAGTAAAATGTGTGCTATGCTTTCAGTTAAAAGAACATATGAAAATATTAAAAATACAACTTTTCTTTATAACTACGTAGTACAATTCGAGAAACTTCGATATTATTCGCAGGATCCTGAATCCAAAATAATGAATACAAACAGGAAACGTACATTAGAAAAATATTAGTAACTAATTTTAAATAACGATAATTTATATATGTATACTTTTTAGACAGGCTGTTAATACAATGAAGAAAATAACTAGAAAAGAATATGTACAATGAATTCAGGTACCTGCACTATTATACAATGTAAATAATCTACAATCCATATATTCCTAGTAATAGTACAATGAAAGAAAATCATATTTAAAGCTTATAGAAACTTTTAACAAAATATTAACATAATATTTCCAGAATTTTCAATGAAATAACATAATATTTCCAGAACATTCAATGAAATGAAATAATATTTCTAGAACATTCAACGAAATGAAATAAAAATTCCAGAACATTCAATGAACTGATATAACATTTCCAGAACATATCAGTGAAATAATTTCATATTTCCAGAACATTTCGAATGAAATAATGTAATATTTCCAGAACATTTTCAACAAAATAAGATAAAATTTCCAGAATATTTTCAATGATACAACATAATATTTCTAGAAGATTGATGAAACAACAAAATATTTCCAGAAACTCTATTTGAAAATTCTGGATATTTCTTCATAAAAGAACATAGGTTAGTACATTTTATTATTAAAAGTTGCCGGAAACTCCTTCGCCCAATAGAAATTAGCACACGCAGACACACGTAGCTCCACTGACAAATCTAAAACAACATGGGAAACAAACATCACGGTAAACTACCGTACACAAAGTTGATAACATTTTAAACTATCTAAGTGTTATACTGAAGGCGCACAATCCAATACATTTAACAATCAATAATAATATTAACAGATCGAAAAACAGGGGGATAAACAGTGACTAATGTGTTAATGATTCTTATTTTTATAAAACACACTGGCATAGCTAGAATTCAAAATAATTCACCAAGTTATCGGTAGCATTGGGTTATAAATAGAACCCCAATTGTCTAGAGCCGGTGGGATTATAGCAATCCTCAATTGACATATGTTGTGAAGTTTAATGGAAAAGAAGGAGATAGGGATGAGAAATGTTAGGAAAAACCTGGCTATTCAGATCTGGTCGCTGGTTCTTATTTTGCCAAAGCTCTTCCTTAGATTGTATAACAGCTATATTTATGATGGACATGCTTTTCTCCAAAAACCAGTGCAAAGTGTTGAAAATGTGTTTGCTCGTAAAAAGATTAACATAAAACGCATTCTGTGAATTCACTTTCATTACTGCTTTACATAATAGAGATTTAAAAATGTCCTTTCATGTATGTTATTTGTTTATTAATTTGTTATTAGTATTTAATGATGGTTGTATTCTGTGTGAATTATTGTCAAGTCATTGAACTAAAACAAGATAAGAAGGTAGTTATTGCATAATAAATGCAAAATTATCTACATAATGTAATCTGAAATGGAAAATAACTGACCTCTTTACATGGAAATATACATTTTAGCAATGTTTGAAATAAAATTACAAAAGGTGTTACAAATTTCTCAGGTGGTAAACTGACACTCTGTCACAAGTTGGAACTCTAATGGAATTTAAAAATTACGATTACATGCGGTAAAAATTTAGTATAGTTTTGGATAGATACAGTAATACTCTTTTATAAGGCTCCCACATAAGAAGTTTTGTTGTTCCGTCCCTACAAAATTGAAAATAACAAATGGTCGAAATTCAACCAATGTAAAGTGTCACAACTAAGAGTTTGGTCATGGTGGAATTAAGAACTGAAGATGTTAACTTATAATTCAATATTCTTTTTAATTAATGAATTATCGTTGATTTCGCCATAGTCAGTCTCTCGAAAGCTGGAGTTTTTTCACATCGACCACTTAGAATAAGAAGGCTCCATCTGACATAGCTATATGATGCAATAATGAATTCTAAACTATCTTTCTGTAGAACGTATTATCGCATGACATTGCATGTCAAACGGAATAGGGTTGACATGTACAATACATTGAAAAACCTTATAAGAGAGTTCCACTGTAAAATTTGCTATGGATCATAGAATTTTTTATTTTTTACGATTGCCGAATGTTGAATGCGCAAGATTGTGCGACCTCAATACAACCAAAATGTCAGTACAAAAAATATATATCTACAAAACATAGCAAAAAGCTTATCTTTTATTTTTCTTTGGGTTCCGACCGCGCTTTCTTAATCAACTGGTCGCTGAGGATCCGTTGGCTCCAAGTCGGGACCTGGCAGAGTCTCCTGACGCAGCAAAAGCCTCCGTGCTGACCTCTCCCTCCGTGGTGGAGGGGATCTTGGGCTTGGACGTGGAGCAGAAGACCTTGGTGGCACCCCGCACCATCAGGTAGAACCAGTAGAACTGCGGGAAGAGCAGGATGGAGATAGAGATTTTGCAGCCGGTGGGCAGTGTTTTGATTGCCTGTTAAAAGAAAATTTTGTAATCAATAAACATTAATAAAATATGTAAATAGATTATTGCACTCAATTATGGTGATCAAATTTGAGATTAATAAATAATTGAGTGGTAATTAATAAATTGAGTCATCTGTAGCGCCCATCATATTATAATAAATATGAGTCGTATACTTCCTATCTACGATAAGTCCACTATTCTCCAAAAATGAACTAATGATGCGGTTTTATTCTAGCGGCTCTTTAGCACACTAATCAAATATCGATGAGTTCAAAACGGCCGTAAAATCCTACGAAAAGTGGATTTAAAAATCGCAATGAGTTCCAAACAACGATAAATCCACGGAGCAGTATGTTCCAAAAGCCGATAAGTCCACCGCTCGTGCAGGCAGCCAATGAGCGAGAAAGATTTCGTCCAGGCAACCGATGGGGGGAAAGCATTTCTCAAATTCTAACATGGCCGCTGAAGCAGTTGTTGAAGTGGTGTTTTGTAAAAGTGTCTGCCTTTTTATACGTTTTTACAGCTAAATAATGTCCGATCTAACCACAAATGTTGTTCAAGTGGCGGGTAATACATCGAGAAAGCGATTTATCATCAAGGAATCTTAGAAAAAACACGTGGATAGCCATCTGTATGGGAGAGGAAGAAAGGGCTGAAAAACTCCTCTCGTCTACTAACTGAATCCCTAACAAAAACACGACAAAAACTCTTTTCCTCTGCACGTTCAATCTTTTCAAACAACAAGTGTTGGACCAGCGACGGCACAATTGTGGTTCTGCTCCCTGATGGCAGCAAGCACGCCATCAGTACCCAAAAGCAGCTGGATGTCGCTGCCGCCCTTGTGACCAAACTATCAGCCAGCACCAGCACCAGCACCAGCACCTACACCGGCTCCAGCGCCAGCACCAACACCAGCACCAGCACCAGCTCATCCAACACCTCATCCAACACCTCATCCATCACACCCGGTCCCCATCCTCAACACGATGGCTCCAAGTCTATTGGCCTGCGCCCCAGAACAAATACTAAAAAATAAGTGTATAAAAAAAAATATGTTTATATTCGCAAAGCATTTATTTCTACCAATGAGTTGCTTTCATGCATTATTATCTATTTGGCTAATTAATGGCTAATTGGAAATAATTTTCTCCCAAGGAAATAATAATAAATTGTGTTGGGTAGGCAGATAATTAATTTTATTGCAAAATAACTTATCCAAATGCTACTTCCATAACCACATTAAGTCATTGAGGTATGTATAACCCATTGTAATTAATAACAACTAATTATATTTCATTTGGATGGGTATTTCGATACTAGGAATTTGGCCTGCTTATTATTCTTATTTCGATAAAATTTTCTTAAACTCATTATATTTTATTATTTATTATCCTGTTTCTTCTATAACACGGGTATTTATCCCTTATGTTCTACACAAACCTATAGTATCAATTGTATATTATTATGCACTTGTGGCCATAATCTATTTACTTACCTCTTTATTATTTACTGTGCGCAATAATTAGAGACACATACCTATATTAATATATCAACAAAATAGTAGTGACTGCACCCACAGACGTGAACTATAGTTCGCGGCGTCTCGGTACCTACATTTCATTTGTAATTTATAATATGATATGAAGATTTTCATTCATATTATGATGTTATAAATTGAATGTAAATCTATCTTTGTACTCTTTTTAACGCACGTGTACAGTTTTTATTGATACATTTAGCATTAAAATTAAGATTGCCTCTATCTGCTGTGACTTCTTTTTATGATTTGAAGTTTTATATATACCTATACCATTATATATTTTTAAACATATTGTCGCCTCCAATTAACTTCATATATACCTTTGTAATTTGTAATTGCTTTGAAAAATTTATATAGGTATGTGACGTATTGAACACTGCACATACCTACTAGAAATATTATTATATTTCACTATCCATATAAATAAAAAATAATTTAAAAAATATGTTCATATATAAATGTATATGTACGTGTCTCTTACCTGTTTATTATTTACTCAGCGCAACAGAGACACAAAACATATATTAATTTACGTACTTTTATAAATAAGTGAACTCCACCGCGAACTATACACACAAACTTTTAACTTAGCGTCTCGGTACCTACATTTCGTTTACAATATGATATTATGAAGATTTACATTCGTATTGTGATATTATTATGTGAATGTAAGTCTTTCTACTCTATTTTTCATATTATGATGTTATTATATAAATGTAAGTCTATCTTTCAACTCTATTTTACGCACGTAAACAGTTTTTATTGATAAATTTAGTTTGCCTTTATCTGCTCTAACTTTTTTTTTTTTTTGATTTGAAGTTTTATATATACCTGTACCATTATAATTTTTTTAATCATATTGTCACCTTCTATTAACTTCATAGATGTCGTTGTAATTTGTAATTGATTTGAAAAAAAAGTATGTAGGTATATGACGTATTGAACTTTGCGTATATTAAAAATATTATAATATTTCACCAATGATTAAAAAATATATAAACATATGTGTGTATGTGTATGTATATGTATAATATTTACGTGTATTTCACAAGTAACTCACGACTAACATATACCAACAATTCACTTAGGTATCTATGATGTAATTTTAGACATGTTTATATATCCTATATATCTTATAAATTAATATTTTGTTTATGCTAAAAATATTTCTTTTAACATACAACCGTACTATTAAGATCATCGCGCACTTCTTGCATTTTTATTTTTATTTAACCTTCCGTTGAATATAGTAATTTATATGTTTTCTTTTTTTAATTAGTTTTTTCTATTTCCTTATATTTTGTTATCTTCTTATATTGTTTATAATCATATGTTTTGTAATTCTATAATTCGTCGTGTAATCGACGTATTATTTATCCACAACCTTACACCATTCCCCCATTCCACTCTCACTCCCCCCCTCTTTCCTAACATGCTCTCCGTACTTGCTGCTCACATTTATATTTCACTATTTCACCAGTTTAGTATAACATCATGCGTGTCCTTCATAAAACTCTGCATTTATTATTTTTTTTTTTTATCTCTTATCTTTACCAAAATTATTTACACTTATAGAAAAACTTACATAATTCACGATGATTACTATTATGTATCAAAACTGTAGAGGACTACGCACTAAAACAGACATATTTCACAATAATATTTTATTGAATGACGATTGTTACATATTCGGTATTTCTGAAACTTGGCTAATTAATTCTATTTTAGATCCGGAACTGGCACCAACAGAATTTTACAGCGTTTTCAGACGGGATAGATCAAATAACATTACAATTAATAGCATAAACAACCAAGAAGATTCTCGTCGAGGTGGTGGAGTGATGATCATAACACATAACAATCTTAACGCTTACCCTCGCGAAGAATTGGTCTGCAATGCTGAATGTATCTGGGTAACTATTCCCCCTTCTAACTATACCTCCAAACGTACTATCCATGTAGCCTGTGTTTATCTCCCACAGGGACAAGGGTATGAAACTGCACTCAATTCATTCCTTTGCTTACTTGCTAACGTAAAAGATCAACATCCCGATGACATTTTACTTGTAATTGGAGATTTTAATATGCCCACCGTAACATGGAATATACATAACAATGATTTACACTTGACACCTGAAAACTTGAACACAATTAGTTCCTCACTTGCTGACACAATCCATTATTCTGAATTAAAACAATATAATTACATAAAAAATGCAAATAACAGAATCCTGGATTTAGTTATCTGTAATGAGGAATGCCAAGTATATCGTGCATGCGATCCTCTTGTCAACGAAGACTCGCACCACCCATCACTCAAAATTATGCTAAAAATCGATATACTTCCTATTATTCACGCCCCACCTAAAGAAATTTATCAGTTTACAAAAGCCAATTACGAGCTAATCAACCAACATCTGTCAATGACAGACTGGTCATTTACTCAGGAAAATTCGGATATTGACGTAGTAGTCGATTCTTTCTACAACATTTTAAACAGTACCATCAACCAGTTTGTCCCTAAACGTATCATCAAAAAGAGAAAATTTCCAAACTGGTATTCAGCTTCTCTAATTAAAATCATTAAAGATAAACAAAAACTCCATCAAAAATGGAAATCCAATAATAATCCAGTAGACTACATAGAGTTTTCAATCAAACGTACCCAACAAAAAAACTTACAGAAGCATTGCTTTATTCAGTACATAAATTCAGTTGAATCTAATATTCTTATAAATAATAAACAACTTTGGAACTATGCTAAAAGCAAAAGTAAAACAAATGGCATCCCACAAATCATGCACCTTAAAGATGAGTCAGGCACCGGTGCTCAACAAGTGTGTCAACTTTTCTCTAAACACTTTCAGTCCACCTACGTTAATGATAAGGACACGAATGATCCCAGTATAGTCGATAGTTTTACCTATATGAATAATCATAACCCGATTGGGAACGTACAAATAAACAATTTTTTGATCAATAAATACCTGAAGAATTTAGACATTAGTAAGGGTGCTGGCAGTGATGGTATATCGCCATACTTTATCTCAAAATGTGCAAAAAATCTTTCATACCCCCTAACTAATATATTTAGAATGTCACTAAAAGCAGGAAAATTTCCTACAAAGTTTAAAGAAGCAACTATAATCCCTATTCATAAAACAGGTTCTAAAAGCAACATTGTAAACTACCGCCCAATCTCAATTCTAACTGTATTTAGTAAACTCTTTGAAAAAATTGTCTACGATCAAATTTATACAACAATTGTTCGCAACATACAAAACCAACAACACGGATTTCTACAAAAAAGATCGGTACTAACAAATTTGGTAAATTTCACGGAATATTTAACGAGCAATATGGACAATAGAAACCAAGTAGATGTAATCTACACTGATTACTCTAAGGCCTTCGATAAAGTAAACCATTTCATTTTAATTAAAAAATTAAGTCAAATAGGCATCCATGGTGATTTACTTCGGTGGCTCACTTCATACCTTCGGTGCAGACTTCAATGTGTATCAGTTGCGGGAACTAAGTCCAGTTTCTTTTCCGTGCCCTCCGGTGTACCTCAAGGTTCTCATTTAGGGCCATTATTATTTAATGTGTATATTTATGATATTCACAAATGTTTTTTACATGCCAATTACCTAGCATATGCAGACGATAAAAAAATCTACTTAGTTATCAAATCAATCGAAGATTGCATTAAACTTCAAGAGGATCTCAATCGTCTTTTTAACTACTGTGAATCAAATAAACTTGTAGTAAATACCTCAAAGTGCAATAAATTATCATTTACACGTAACAAAAATAAAATTTCCTTTGATTATACATTAAACGGGACACAAATCAAAGAAGTAGATTCTATCAGAGACCTTGGGGTAATACTGGATGTGAAATTAAACTTCATTCAACACACTGATGCAATCATCAACAAAGCCAACAAAATGCTAGGATTTATAATACGTTTAACGAAACCTTTCCGCAACCTTAAGACTCTATATTCCCTTTACACAGCGTTCATCCGTCCCCACCTAGAACACTGCACACCGATCTGGACTCCTTTTTACCAAGCCCACATTGAAAGAATCGAGAGAATTCAAAAAAAATTTTTTAAACACATTAATTATAAACAAAACTTACATTTCTCAAATTACGCCGATTCTATTAATTACCACAAATTCAACTCACTTCATACACGACGTTTGGTTTTTGACCAAATTTTATTATTTAAAATTCTTAACAATGGCCTCGACTCACCAGAGCTAATGAATTTAATAAATATTCATATTCCAGCAAGACCAACACGGCAATCCCATTTGTTTCATTTACCTACATGTAGAACTAACTTTAGAAAAAATTCACCAATTCCACGTATATGTGCCCAATATAATACTAAATTTCAAAACATAGATATTTTTAGCAATACACTTCACAAATATCGAATAGAAGTAACTCGTACGATCGAAAATTAATACTATAGTATGGAATGTATCCAGAGCATCTCCTATCCTCATCCTAAATTCCTATTCCTCCCCTCCTCACCTAAAATATATATAAATATATATATTTTTTTTTTTATGCAATAAAACTCCATCTCCAATCAATATTAATATAGGAGACTTTTTTGGCTTGACTGTTTTTAACATGTATATATTTATATTTGTATTTTATGTATAAGCTGTTTGTCTCTTACCTTTACCAATAAATAAATAAATAAATAAATAAATAATAAGTCCTTACAAATCTCCTATTTTGAGTGGAATCATTCATTGAGAGTTGGCCATTACTGGGTGATCTCAAAACTTCGCTCTAGTTGTTTTTAATAATTTTAAAGTTTGTATTTATTGTTTTCAAGTTTAATTTTTATTACAGTTTTTTATTATTATTTCTAATAATAAGTAAGGTACACAATACTATTAACAAATTAACAAAAGTTTTTATTTTATTTATTTATTTCTTGTAATAACCAAGGTACATAATGTT
The DNA here is from genome assembly GCF_061612785.1 of Hesperophylax consimilis. Lineage (NCBI taxonomy): Eukaryota > Metazoa > Arthropoda > Insecta > Trichoptera > Limnephilidae > Hesperophylax > Hesperophylax consimilis. Next base: position 8,196,537 of record NC_142857.1, read on the forward strand.
ATTGGCAAATTAACAAAAGTTTTTTTAATAAAAATAATACACTTGTTTTGTTTAAAACCACGAGTTTTTATTAAGGATTAATAATTGAAAATCCTCGATTTTTGTGTAAAAAGTATCTGTTTTTGAATTCATCGAGATGAATACAAAAAAAAATTATTATCAAAAAAAAAATTATCATCATAAAATTGCTACATTTCTTTAATCATTTTAATAATATATATTGTTCTATAATTTAGTTTATTCGCACAGTAGCTCTTGAATTTATTGTGATAAATACAGAAAAATTGTAATCACAAAATATCTGTATTTCCTTTTTTATAATATTGTTGTGTTTTGTTCTATAATTTAGTTGATTAGCACATTTGTTTTTTATTTTACTTTTCTTCTATGCACTTTTCTTAACTAACTTTTATTAAAAAAAAAATGAAACATTAATTTTATTTTCGTTTCATTTAAATCAAATTTTTTGTTGGCCCTATACTTGTCATTCACATGTCAACGGTGTTGATAAACAAACACCGATAAGTCACAGGCTGGTGAGTTCCTACATACGATTAATTTGACAGTTAATTTCAAATGCCGATAAGTCCATCATTATTTACGTAATTACTCCTAAACTATTAAGAAATTAATGGTTTTATCTTATTATTTACATCCGTAGTTTGACAACAAAGCCAACCTAATAAATAATTCTCTAGTTTTTATTTTTGTAATTAAAAAATATTAATTTGCCAACATTTCACGAAAGTGGACTTAAAGTAGATAGGAACTATACGACTCAATTATGGATTACACATTTTATCAAGTTGAAGCATATCATATTATGCAATATGCCGTATTATCTATTATTTAACAAATACATCATATCTCTTTCAATCTGTAGTCACTAATATCAAAGTAATATATATGTATAATATTACATTTGTTTGTAGATAATAATCTATCTGTGAATGATATAATAATATATAACATATTTCATAAAATATTCACACGCATTAGTCAACCACATTGCAATATATAATTTTCTATTGTTGATCAATGCAGTTGTGAATTCTGGGATAAACATCGACATTTCTCTACTTTCTAGAAATATAATATGCATGTATTATTTACATAAAACCTTCCGGAAAAATTTTTCTAAATGATAGTGAAAACTTTATCAAAATCTATTGCGTAGTTTAGAAGAACTAAGCGCACAAACAGACAAACGCAGATAGCGACTTTATTTTATACTATTTAGAGAATAACTATTATAATTAATTATTAACTCTTTGCACGCGGCCGTATCAACTGTTGTTACGGCAAAAAGTCCATACTCACACGCGGCTGTCCCAACAGTTGATACGAAAACTTTGACGGCCGATATTCCAGCGCTCGTTCGTCATAAATGTATTTCTTGCTCACTTGGACATTCGTAGAACTATCACGATGCTGACATCTACAAGAATTTCTCAAAAATAAAATTGTATTTCATAAAAAAAGATCGATAATCAAGTGCGCCTCTTCGCGCCTTTTAGTCCTTTAGTTTACATTTTTGTCAACGGATGGCGTTAGTACTAGTATGTCATTCACAACTTTTCATAACTAAAAATGATAAGTGATCATAGTGTCCCACTTGTGTCTATCACCTAACTACACACACGCCGAGTGAATGGCGGGACCACATTCAAAAGATACGGTACGTCTTTGAATGAAATTTTATGTTTTGTTTTTATAAACATCTAAGAGTGTTGACACAGTGGATTGATTTTCATATTGTGGAGAATAATCTGTTCTGTCTATATAGTCCAATAAATCATGCCAAAATGCAATAATTTGACATTTAATTGCGTGCATAGGTATTTGAAAATATGTACCGCGTACGGGTATAGATAAAACGGGGCAAATTAACACGTTTAAAAGGTTAAACTTTGTTCAATGACATAATATGTGCACAATGTAAAGCGAGTCAGAAGAATGGAAGGAGAAATGCCAATCATATAACATATCTAACCACAACAACTTCAGTTACGAACCATGACCAAATACAAGATTTAAATAAACTTTATTGATCCTTGGAATGCCAAGCTAAATTCAAGGCGGGCCCGCCATGTGTACTATTATCGAAATAACTTACTTGTTTTCAGAAAAACAATGTTTTTGTAAATTGTAATATCTTACCAGATAATGTATTTAAAGATTTATAAAAATTGTATACTACATATACAGTTTCCCAGGAAAGCTGCTATTCAGAGAAATGTTTTTTTTTAATAAGCATTCTTCATAACATGAGGCTTTCCTGTAAATAAAGACGGTACTTACTACAACTTTTGAAAATCTGAATCATGCATTTGACACGGAATTCACAACACCCTTTATCACAGATAAATAAATATGTTTGCAAGCGACGAAACGACAAGCTAGAATAGTATTAAGATACATTATTTCCTTGTCAAGTCAATAAAATGTATTTTTGCTCGTAACTGAAGAAGCTACAGTTGTAGCGAAACGCGGCCGGCATTAAGTCTTAAAAATAAAAGTGGTGTTGGAAAATAGGATGTTAAGTTCTCAGCGTAACTGGGTAAATAAGCAATTATAAGGCGTTTTATTCTGAGTTCTAAATAGCTTGCTTATGAATAAAATTGTAAAATTGGTTTCACAATCATATTATGATATCCGTGAGATTAACTTAATGGGTAAATTGGGTACACTAGGTCAAGGTTCAGCCGGTACAAATAGATTAATAATTATCACCATCTTCGAGACAGTGTGAAGCCGATACAGTGTGAGAAGAAGAGATGGGCTAAAATACATTTATTGACTTAGCGTAGCAAAGTCTTGTATTAAATCGACCGATTTGCATTTTGTCTGTCAGTAAATATTTTTTAAAGATCTGTTTGCATTATAAGATGGTGGCCATTTTAATCGTTCAGTAAAGATTATTTTTTCAAATGGGAAATCGTCGAGTTTATTTTAACTTTCCTACTTGCATTTTTCTATATTATGGTACCTACCCATCCAAAGAAAGTTTAAAAAAAGAATTGTCATTGAGATTTTTTTTTCTTTGAACAAATATGTAGTATAATTCCTTATTTGAAATAAAAAAATGTTATTTAAAATATATGGTTTATAATTAAGTAGGTACATATTTAAGTACCTACTTACTCTGACTGGTTTAACCACTCGGAACATTAGAACGTCAAAAGACGTAAATATGATAATAGCGGTCAAGACATTAGTACGTCTTTTCACGTAAGCGCGCGAGATTTTACAAAAATCGATTTATTTCCATCACTAGTATACGGATTGCCATGATTTAAAAAACAGAGTATCGATAATGAATAACGCTACGCGTCTGCATTCAAAAATATCTATGGAATCTAGAGGTGCATTTTCTGAGTCGATTGAATCTGTCAGCTTGTTCGTTCGTAATTTATTGCGTTTTTAAATAATTTATTAAAAATATTTTAGTTTGGACGGTTAATATTTTGAGGTGACCAATAGTTTTTAATTATATTTCTTCAATATATAAAGTGTTATTTCTTTATGATACTCAGAAAAAAGTACATTTTTCACAGCTTTGAAATAATGGTCAGCGATTTTTACATATTTTTGACGTTTTCAGAAAATGTATATTTAGAAATGCAAATATTTACGTATAACAAAACAATACGATAGTGAATTTCATAATCTTTCCAAAACATTTTTTAGAATGAGGCTACGTTTCCCAAAACGTGAGTTATGGAGCTTTTAACAAAACTCGTGAATAACACAAAAATTTCCGCGTTTTGACAGTTCGCAAAGGAACACAAAGTAAATAAAAGTCCTTTTCTGAGAGGTTAAGAGGAAATTTTGGTTCTGATTTATTAAATAAGAGAAAATTAAAAACATTTTTGTTTGGATGCAAGGTCCACTGTTCACAGAACTACTAGTTTTTAAGTTGACAAAGTTTTTCATAGATAAAATAAATATACTTTCAAGTGACGAAAAGACAAGCTAGAATAATATTAACATATATTATTTCTTAGCCAAGCAAGTAAAATATATTTAAGAATGCTAAGAGCATTTTTTAAGGTTGAAAATACCAAAAAAATCTAGTAAAAAATGCGATTGAGCTGCTAATGTATACGCTGGGGAACGCCGGATTTTGATAAGTACAAATTTAAAATATCCACTGCGGTTACGCCAAACTTCAAGCGGTTAAAAATTTTTTTTTTTTCGACTACACCCCGTAACGCTAGTACTGCTGAAAATGAAATTAATAGACACGGTACTCACCTCCCAGTAGGGTAGTCCCAGGGTCTGGCTGTAGACCAGACACAGGTAGGGGATGAGCAGGATGCGGCAGATGAAAAAGGTGACCAGCATGAGGATGCCATTGAACACGTACACCTGCGACTCCTTCAGCTTCATCCGGCTGAGAATGGAGCGCACCGACACAAAGGGAGTTGACAGCTCCATCAGGTAGACAAAGCCAAACACGCAGTCACCCAGTCCTCCGCGCAAATACTGAAAAAGAAAGCAATTATGAAAAATATCCATAACATTCAACACAGGTTATGAATAATCTGACATTATGTATTAGAATTCCTCCAGTTTCCATCAATAATTTCCTTATTGACAGACCTGCATTTTTGCGTGTGATTTCATTTCAGGTTCCTAATAGAGTCACGAAAACTAAATATCTTTCTCTGAAACAATAATGTCAATACCAATAATTTGTTTATAAACTCCCTTATACTACGCAAACACACAGTTTAGGCAAACAATATGCAGAAGTAGCAGATATTTTTAATAGCACCGAAAGAACTAACAAAAAAGAATATCATTCAATAGTTGTTAGTGTACTTTTTTCTATAGCCTCATTGTAAATTTTAGTTAATTTGATTATTTGAAACACAGGAATAAAACGCTGCTCTTTTCGAAAATTATTTTAAAACACGCCCTACTTTCATTAGCGATTTGTGAGGATAATTTGTATAACCAAAAATTTAAAAAATTATAAAATTATAAATATAATTATATAATTTTATATATATAATTATATTTATATAATTAGTTTCAAAATTGTATAACTTGTAGAGTTATACAATTGGTATTTCCAGGTCCGGTCCTGTGCAGGTGCAATTGGAGTAGTCCGCTCCGGGCGCCGACTTGCCAAGGAGCCAAAGAGCCAAAGAGTCAAGAATAAAAGGAGCTATGTCACTGATAATTCCGAACACCTAACACAGCGCCCGTGAGGGTTTTACTAGTGCCAGACGCCGTTTTGGGTACTTCAACTAAACAGACTTTAGAATGATCTGTGTGATAATAAAATAGTATTTAACCCCTCCGACTTTTCGCGAACTTGAAGCTAAGATGTCTTTACCGAAATGTCAATTTCACGAAAACGTTGTGTTATTACCGCCTCACAATCAAAGCTCTATAAATGAAACATTACTGAACGGAGCCGAATAGTAAAAACTGTTTTAGAAAGGTTACAAAATAGGCTTTCAAATTGTTGTATCATAAATAAATATTAACATTTGTAAATATTTAAATTTAGAATGGAAACATGAAAAAATTGTAAAAATGACTCACCTGTAATGTTTTATGTAAAAACGATACTAAAATCACGGATAATGTAAAAAAAAAACACTTATTTCATCGTACAAATGTACAATAAACAATTCTGTCACTTCACTTTTTGACCATTTCATACAAAATATATTTTTAAAAAAATAATTAAACTTGCGAGGCGGGTCGGCACGTCAAACGGCTTTCTTGGCGTCGTTTTACGATTTGGCGGGTAAAATTTGCTTCCACTGAGTAGGTCTTTTTACGGGTTTCTATGGATAACTTTGAATAGAGATGTGAAGCTTCATTCAATACGAATATTCTACTTTTTGTTTTAGGGATGTCACTAGAAGAATAACGGAGTTATGACGATTTTTGTGGAAACACACGCGTTGACGTGTAAACACGCTTATTGTACTTGACTGCTATCGTTATTTTATCGTGTATATCTGCTTACGTTGCTGACCGGTTAACATCAAACTTCATAATGTGAAATTTAACATCAAACTTCATAATATGTAATTTAACATCAAACTTCATAATATGAAATTATAAATACATAAATTGGTAATCTAAATTATATATAAAGAAAATGTCAGTGGGTGTTTTTGTTTTATATACAAACCCACAGTTTTATTCCGAGATTGATGAAATTTTGCACACTTAGGACGGGTTGTTTCGGAGAATTTGAATAATTCAACAAATTTCAACGTTCATTTTCGGGTTCTGTGAAAGACTTATTCAAGTTCTGTTTTTATATCATTGTTGGCTAGTTGCTTGACAAAACTGAAATAAAAACAGAACTTGAAAAAATCTTTCACAGAACTTGAAAATGAACGTTGAAATTTGATGAATTGTTCAGATTCTCCGAAACAACCCGTCCTTAATCTTCAAAACAAGAGGAAGGTCGCTGTTTATATGAGATTTCGAAAAACCACCCCTATCACCTTTTCCCATCCCTTAAGGCGAAATAGGTAGACTTGACCTGAAATTTGGCATTTTTGAGGCCAGTTTTAGACGTATGGACACTTTTCTAGAGAAAAACACAAATTGATTTCGAAAGATCGTTATTTTATCTATTAAAGTAAGATGTTAAATTTTGAAAAATAATATAATTTTCATACCATAATAAAGTGTTACCGTTGGACGATGCGCAGATTTTTTGCATTTTCAAAGGCGAAGTTGTATTAAACAACAAACATTTCAAATCATATAATAACACAGTATAAACAATCAATAAATTATCTATCATATGTATGTATAATAATTTTGTTTTTATTTCAAATAAAATTACTAATAAATAAATCCGAGGACGCGTTTTGTGACGAAAATCCCTCAATTTGACTATTTATTTATGACCTTACAAATTGGTATAGTTGAGATTTTTTTACAAAAATAATTTAACATGATATTATTGAAACATTAAAAATAATTTATGACCAAGAAATATATTCTTAATGTATATAATAGTAATTAATTTCGATTCGCGTTTGTTCGTTGTTTCTGATTACCACGGCGCATCCGAAATTTTATCATTCCCCGCTGCGTCACGGCGGCGAGCGGACGTCTATTCCACGCCAGTCTACTTGATAACATTTTATCGAAATTCCTCGTTTAAAAATGGGGAGAAAAATACTATCGGACAAAAGTTTTATAAGAAAACAAAAATTTCGTCATCAAAAACGTACATGGGAGAAGTATTTGCAGAAAAAAAAGGGTTAGTCATATTTAATTATCCTTGTACATTGTACGTGCTCTATATGCTACAGGGTCGTTCAAACGAATCAGTCAGAATACGCATATATTTTTTATAACATTTAGCGATAATTTTGTGTTGTTTAATTTTCAGGGAAAATAATCAACTACCGACGAATGATTGTGATTCTGAAGCAAATATTGTCTCTAAAATACCGTCGGTATGTGTAATTTACATTAATATTATTATTATTTTATTATGTAAATAGGTAATACCTACAATATATTGTGAATCATGGATATTATGGTGACCGAAACGAAAGAGCAGGCAATGCCGCATTTTAGTCTATGCGTATATGATTCCCGTCAAAATTACGGTTTTGATTCGTGATGTGCGATTCAAATCATGTTTTTGTTAATAATTTCTATTCTATTGTCCAATTCCCTATTACATTGGTATAATTCAACATATTTAATATTTTTAGTGTTACTTTTTGTTAGTTTCATAATGTCATATTGTGAATTGAGCTTCTTGTTTTAGGAGAAAAAAAACGAGGTTATTTTGACATACTTACTTTAAGTAGATATTAGAAATAAAACTTACTGGTAATACCTATCGTACAAACGGATAAATATGTAAAACGAGAGATTTTTTACAATCAAACTTAATGTTAATCACTTTTGTAAAACCTACGTAAAATAAAATTAAAAAAAAAACAAGTGAATAAAAATATTAGAAAAATTAAAAAAAAATGTTTATTCAAATACCTACCTATTTTGTACCTACTATGTCAACGCACTGCATTTGTATTTATTTATGTTTACGCACTCTGACGTATAATTTACAAATATGTATGTAACTACTTATTAGGAAGAAAGCTACAACCGAAAATTCAAACACAATAATTGTTATTTCATCGGAACCATGCTGTAGGTTTCGACCGCCGCGCGGAGTGTACGGCTGGCAGTGGAATGAATATGGTATTTCTGTCTCGTTCTAAAAAAACGTCCGATCGCGAGACCGTCTTTTGACCAAATTCGAATTCTCGGCCGCTGGTTAATACGCCTTAAAGCAGAATTTTGATTCTTCTTGATGAAATTTTGCATACTTGTCATTCAAATTAAGAGGAAAATTACTATCCACATCTGATTTCGAAAAACTCTGCGTAAAGCCCAGGCAACGCTGGGAACTTCAGTCGTCAGTGGACTGCTAGTATTTAAATACTATAAAACAAAGTCGCTATTTGCATCTGTCTGTTTGTGCGCTTTTTGGAAAACGGATTTTGATAGGGTTTTCACTATCATTTAGAGAATTTTTTCCGGAAGGTTTATATATATATATAAAACATGCATATTATATTTATAGAAAGTAGAGAAAAGTCAATGTTTAATAATCAAGCGGTGAAAAAATATATTCGAGAGCTTACATTGCTAATTGCTGGCTAAACCTTTTATCTTAAAAACGCTTACAGAAAAGTCCGCGATGGATTATGTTTATCCCATAAGGATAATCCCCAGCAACACCGGGTTAAGTCCAGAGTTTGACATTATGTATGATAAAAGTTACATACAAATCTTGAGATAAGCTTTTTATAATTTTAACAAGTTCATAGAACCCATAATCCACAGATAATAAAAATTATTAGTTAAGATAACTGAAAATGCAATCAAATGCTCGAAAGTATATTTTAGTTTTAGCGATTAAGTCCCTCAATTTCCCTCAAAACGGAGATGAAGCCTAGACGATAGACCGGTGGTGTGGAGGTAAAAAATCCCCCTGGTTTCATTGCTACATGCATGATATATCCATTACAGCCTGCAGACCGGTAGTACAGCTGCCTTTAGTTAGAAGGCAGTTATAAGTAACGTCACCCCAAGTGGTTCACTATGTTTGGTGATATAGCAGGGGTGAGGTTTGCCCAGGACGGTAGCGCATGTGCTTGCCCACCAGCTGCATGGCGAGCCAGATCGGGAGACGCCGGTCGAGGGAGAGGGAGACCCCTTGACCTCTCCAGCCGGACTCTCTCGACCCTCCCTGCAGTGCAGAGGGAGGGATGGACTCAGGCGGCACTCCTGGACTCACTGACCCCCAAATTCCCACCTTTTCATTCCCAGAACTTGAAAGACTTTCCACACAGCATCCCCAAAGATGACATAAGCCCTAAGGGAAATTATTTCCTCCTATGTGGAGTAAAAAATAAAAAAAATTTCACTCACCACAATAACGAGGAATCCAAAGCCACCAATGAACAAATGATGCATTATAATGATGGGTTGCTCCCTGCAGTAAGACAAGAAAGACTGCACCACCTTGAAGTCGGCTTTGGGCTTGTCCTGCATGGCCCCATCGCCACAGCTGACCCCGTTCTTCCTGTCGGCGCTACTGTTGTGATTCTCCCGGTCCTTGGACGCCTGGCTGATCTTCTTGAGGGTCTTCTCGGAGGTGTGATTGAAGGGCACGCCGATGCTGATGTGAACCTGGTACATGGACCAGATGTCGTAGAAGAAGTAGGCGGCCCCGAACCACGCGTACGCCTCGCTCATGAAATGCGACGAGTGGAGGAAGTTCCGCGTACAGGACCACAGGCACACCACAGACCCGGCGAAACATGACAGAAACGCCTGCACCCCGGAAACGACTCTAAAAAAGATATATTCAGTTAGTATTATGGTTCTTTGTTGAAGTAAAATGATTTAAGCAATTCAATCTAACCTAACCTAACCTAACCTAACCTAACCTAACCTAACCTAACCTAACCTAACCTAACCTAACCTAACCTAACCTAACCTAACCTAACCTAACCTAACCTAACCTAACCTAACCTAACCTAACCTAACCTAACCTAACCTAACCTAACCTTACCTAACCAAAGTTATCATTTTATTATGTTCTCTTTTAGTCAGTTACCATAAATTATAAAAGCGGTGATTGACTCGCAACGTAACATTCCAGACTAGCTTGTTAAAGGTGTATCACAGCGAATATTAATGTGAACACAGATGCATACAGCATGTTTCAAGCTTGTTCATCGATGAAAAGCTGGACCCTCTCGACCCATCGCTTTGCATCGCAGTGAAAGGGATGGATTTATATGTCATTCCTGCACACAATGACCTCCAGAATCCAACCCACCCCTCATAACTTTTTCATTCCCAGAACTTGAAAGACCCTCCACACAGCATCCCCAAAGATGACATAGACCCTAAGGGTAATTAATTTCTTCAGGGCCTCCTGCACAATCGCCGCTACTACAGAAAAGAAAAAATGTGAATGTAACAATAAGCATGGGTAAGCAAGACAAAAGGCTGTTTCTCAGTGACGTTTGACAAGGACACCACTGTCAGAAGTGTACATATATACACCAATACACACAATCTTAATTTTGTGTTGTTTGCGTCACCTACACCTGCACTACTAACTTGTTTTGCAACAATAAGGGATTTTCTAAATTTCCTACATACAAAACTGATATAATTTTGAAAAAATTACCCTTTACAAGATTTAATTTGATACCCCTGACCTAAGCAACTAATGAATGTTAATTGGAAGCCGCTACTAATTTTACTGTTCAATGTTCATATTATGTTTCTGACACTCCTTACTCCGTCCAACCGCTCTATATCTCCTGTTAGATGTTGATACTAATTAAAATGTGTTAATTTATTGGTAGCAAACACCAATTTCACACTTCAATGCTCTTTTGGTCTTTTCAAAAATGTATATTATTAACCTCCAACCATTCCCATTAATGTTCCCAACACAATTTATAAAAGTATTAGCTGTACTCTAAAGTACTCCGCCACGCGTTTTTGTGACTCAGAGTAGCAAAATTATATATTAAAAGATAGATATCAACTTCCAACTTGCTTATCTTAAATAATCTTTTAAAATAGTACCTTAATGCAAATATTGTGTCAAATCTAATCCAGTCAAGTCAAATAACCTACAGCTTGACATACTTATCTTTGCAGTTGGGGGCATCGCTAATCTAGATTTTGTGGATATAAAACAAATTCTTTTATTCCCCTTTAGTCACCTGCTAAATTAATGGTGTCAAACTGTTCCCAGTTATTGGTAGTCTGTACAGTAAAATAGATAAGTTCCACTGATGTCAGAAGAGGTAAACTTGCCCTAACGTGAAATACGGGTATCATGTAGACGAGCTGGAAACAAACCACGTGACTATACTTTTAGGCACCATGAGAGTTTGAGAATGCTTTTAATAATCTACGACATCAGTCGTACGTCGAACGCTGACGAGAACACATTAAAATGGCCAGACCCTGCAAGGAAAACTAAAGTTCGCTAAATTAAGGCAAAGGTTTGCATTGCAGTCCATTGTCGGACTTTTCTACGCAAAATCTGAATGTTTGTTCTTGAACGAATCGCCTGGTATAACGGATGCTAAAATTGAGTGTGGGGGAGTAAAATATAACACATTTGTGAAAGTGTTTAGTGTAATAAAATATAAAAATTTGGGAAATAAGCCCGAACTTTTGTTTTCCCGATTTGGGATATGTAGTTAATTATTATTTATTTTTTTGGTAAACTAATGTTTAAGACAAGATTTTTTATGCATAGCACAAAGGGTAACAATTATTTTTATAAGCAATAATTATTAGCCTGAAACACTCATCAACATTGAAAATCTCCTGATAAAAGATACATGACGTCAACGGGACTTGAACCCGTGTCCTTTCGATTTCCGGTCGACAGCTCTGACCACTGAGCTATGGCGGCTTATCTCTTATCCGCGAAATACACCGCGAAAGACACGGGTTCAAGTCCCGTTGGCGTCATGTATCTTTTATCAGGAGATTTTTCAATGTGGATGAGTGTTTCAGGCTAATAATTATTGCTTATAAAAATAATATGTAGTTAAGCTTCTTACACAGCCAGCAATTTGCACACCATTGCAATAAGAACTAGTAATTCGTAAGCAGATTTTATTTTCGCATACTAAATAGTGATATTACAATGCGAGGTGTCTGTAAACTTTTTTTGTTATTTGTTTTTGGGGTGTTATGCTGTGTTGCGCTAACTCCTTCTTTAGCCAACGTTTCGGACAGCATTGCAGTGTCCATCATCAGGGCAGATGTGTTATTTAAATAACATTTTAAATTACGTTGTAACGTTTAAAGAAACGTTGGCTAAAGAAGGAGTTAGCGCAACACAGCATAACACCCCAAAAATACTTTTGGCCGTGAAAATCTTAAATCATATTTGTCTGTAAACTGTCAGATTCCTTTATTAACAAATCACTGACAGGGAGACGTCCACGCCACCCCCCCCCCCCCTGCTGCGTGCAACTTGGTTTGTTCCCCTCGCCCTTATGAGTCTATCTATCCTTACTCTGTGAGAAATACCTAAGGTAAATGTACAGAAAGCGTGACACGGTTAATTCTAAAATATGTTTTTTAGGCTAGTTTTCTTATTTTAGGTTCTTTATTTGGGTCAAATAAGAAAAGGAAAAAATTAACTTTAAAACATTCACGTCAATTACAATGGCCGCTAAGCAAGCAATCGATTTTAATTTTATCAAAATTACTATTAAAATGCATTATTTTCCATTTCCCGTAACTGAAATAGTATAATTTTCTTATTGTTATTTAACTGATATAAAGTGTTTGTATATTTACCCTACATAATGCTATGAATTTAACCCGCTAAATTTAATTTAACCCTTTGTTATACAACAAACCTTAAATTATGTGTGAACGTACTCTTTCTAAAATATTTGCCTGTTAGTACATGGATTGTGTAGTGATTTCCAATTTACCATATTAACATAATATGGAATATGTGTCACAGACTCAAATAAAGATTAGTCACACATTTTTTCAAATGACATACCACGCCTGGATTCCTAGAGCCGCCTCTGATAAGTGTTTACTACACTTTTAGTAACACATCAAACATATACATTTAGTATGAATATAGGCGGAGAATTAGCATAATCGAATGACATTAAAACACCATTTAAAAAACCGTTGCATATTCGATTGGCATGCCGAACAAGGAATAAATAACATCCGATCGATCCTGATAACAACATGTAAACAAACAATAAATTAAAGACACCAATATCTAGGGATCAAGAGGGTATTACTTAGAGGTGACTCCGTACTTATCTTACACAATAGCCATAAAACTAAAAATTAATACTTGGAACTAAGAACTAATAAATCTATTTTATTTGGTCATTGATTTAAATTGTAATCAACATTTTTTTAAATAAAGAACCCGCTGCAAAATGGCTGCAGGGTCATAAACGGAAGAAAAAAATCCTTGCACGATATAAGATTAAATGTAATCTTTTTGACATTGTATATATTGGTGACTGGATAATTCATCAAAATGATAATTCATCACATCTTTAAATAGTTATGGAAAGTGATGAAACAAAAACTTTATTAACTGGGTTAAGTAGATTAGGTTAGGTTTAATTTTTTTTTTTTCATCGTTTCTAATTATTTTATATCACTTTTTAAAAGTGTGTTGAATTGTCGAGGTGTTGATTTATCATGGAACTGTATATATTATATTGGATAAGTGATATAACTGTATTGGTTAAATTAGGACGAAGTAGATAAGAAACATCAAAACTAATAAAACTTATCTTACGTCGACATATTTATCAATAAAAAACTATAACCGGCAATCAAATAAATATTTAACCAAGACTTTTTAGAATAGAACTTTAAAGATTTGTGTATTTGAATATTTATATGATCATTTTAGAGTTTATTTAATGTAAGTGAAGTAAAGGGTTGTAGATGCAAATGTTTTCACTTACTTGTTACTAATATCCAGCACGTCCGACATAGTAAGTTGGTATTTTTTTCGAAGTTTGTGTCCTGAACTTGTCTGAAGCGCCACATGGTTCAAAAAGTCAAACAGAGACAGGAAGAAGATGAAGCCTAGGCCTAGCAGAACCACTCCTCTAGTTATTGAGATTCTATAAAAGTAAATTATATTTATATTTAACAACTTGTGAAAAACCTCAGGACGTAACTTGACTTACCAAGAATGCCAAATTGAAAACTGAGAAGTTTTGTTTTGCAAATATTTTTAAATATAGAATAAAAACAATTTTCTGGTAAAATAAGTGCATTATTGTAGGTAGGTGTAGGCAGTAGGCACTTTATCGCTTGTCTTGAAAAGATTCTTTTTAAAATGCGATAATATTTTCAACACTAATAAGTTCCAACTTAGAATATTTCACACTCTTACGTAAGCGCAAGGAAATAATATTGTTTAAGGATAAAACAATATTGGATTGAATCAACGATAAAGTATTGTATGTGTATGCATTTCTTGAAGGAATTGAGTTTTTATACGGACAAAACTATTTTTTCATAATTGGGCTTGTATGGGCGCAAATAAATAATTCGTCTTTATATTGTAAAACAAGACTAGCAAAAAAGGATATTTTAATAAAATTATTAAATTAACGCCATCTATGAATACGTAGATTATAACAAAAGTCACGTTTAACCTTAATGTTTTTTACTTAACCCTACAACATTTTTCAAAATATGGTCAGTATGTCAAAATGATGAACTTACTTGTCTTCGGGACCCAGGACGAGAACCGAACCCGCGGCTATGGCGAGTGAGCCAACGGTGCTTAGAGCTAATAAAGAAAAAGCCCCTCTTTGCTTCATCTAAAAAATAACATGAAAATAAAATATTTTTTGGAAGACAAAATGTGTTTTGACATTTGATACATTCTTGCGCAAATTAAACTCACCGTGGAAATTTTGAGTTAAGGAAGCGCAAGTGTGGGAAACAACAAAGGGAGCTCTTCATGAAAAGTACGCAATTACAATATTTAAATGGTCTATGACGTATCTATTAGGAGTTGTTTCAGTTTTATAAAATTCTCAAAGTGTCAGTTTGACGATAATCATAGATTCCGTAATAAAGAAGATGTTAAATTTTGATCTTGTAAATAATATTCCACAGAGAAGAATGGAGGCGATACCAACTTGTAAATTTGATAATGTGTTCGACAAGGTTAGCTCATCGAGGGGGTAGAGCTGTGATTGGCTAGAAAGTCGTGACGTAACTAGAAGTCCATTTCCTCTGGAAGATTTGAATTTACTGGAATGAAAGTGGAGTTAAGCCGGGAATACACATGCCTGTAGCTGGCACACTTGCATACAAGCTCCTTGCACATGCCAGCTACTATCATGTGTATACGCTAACTTGCATGCCTGTACCTGCCTTGCAAGTAGATTGCACAACATTTGATTTACTGGCATGCAAGTTGAGGGAGGGGACGAGGGGGGCTATGAAACCGGCATGTGTGAACGTCGCGACAGGTACGGGCATGCCAGTAGACATTACAATACAATTGGCAGTACACATTGTACTGCCAATTGCAATACGATGATATTTAATTCACTTCGAATGTTTTCCATTGCCAAAAAGCTTGAGACTACTCAGTCTCAGAGTGATTTGAGACACGTACTGTCTAGTGACAGGCATGTGTATACGTCTTGCAAATACAGGCATGCAAGGACGCAACTTGCATGCAAGTTTAACTTGCATGTGTATTCTCATTGCGCCAGTAACTTGTACATGCCATTAACATGCATGCAAGCTACTGTTCCATTTTACAGGCATGTGTATCGCCGCCTTTAAGCGACTCTGAATGCATTTGCAATGATTTATTTATAACACGTCGGCGATATTATATTAAAACTAATGTTCGGAATAAAAGGGAAAAATCTCAGGAATATTTGCAGTGTTACTTTTGCATTGATGATGTAGAATTGAGGTTATTGGCGCCTTTGTAGACATTGAAAGCAATTGAAAGTCTCATTTGGCAAACTATCATGACGAGGATATGACAGGGAAAGTGTTGAAAATATTATTAAATATAAAAAGAGTCACACCTGGTGGTAGATACTCTCAGTATCGCCTTGGTGAAAGTAGTGAAAGACCACCAATTCCTCAGGGCCTATGTTATCTTTTGGGATGCTGTGCAGGTCTGTCGAAATGATGAGGTTGTGAACATAGGTCTTGAAGAGACCCATGTTGTAGGAGGGAAGAAACACGAACATCTTTCCACAGCCGAATTTCTTCCATTGAAATACCGGTAGAACAAGGACAGTAGTCCTACCTGAAGGTCTAAAAAACGCAATCCGTCTGTTAAGATAGGGGAATCTATCAAACGGACCGAACGTTTCAGCAATGAATCAAGGGTTTTTTGTAAGTTGGGGGCTCCAGAACAGAGGTGGCTGCCAAATTCAACAGTTGGAAAAAAAGTATGTATTTTTTTTTTTTTTTTTTATATTTACTCCACACAGGAGGCCCTGAAGAAAATAATTTCCCTCGGGGCCTATGTCATCTTTGGGGATGCTGTGTGGAGGGTCTTTTTTTGGAGAGGAAGGAGTGAACATGGGTCTTGAAGAGTCCCATGTTGTAGGAGGGAGGAAACACAGAGGCCGGCAGTTCGTTCCACAGCCGAGCTGTTGAACTTAAGAACGAATCGTAGAAGCGACCCGTTCTCATGTGACAAGTGTCAACTGTGTACAAATGTTGGGCGCGCGTTTGTCGTGTATCCCGACTACGCACCGGTGCTGAAGGGATCAATGACGCTAGTTCCTCAGAGCATCTTCCATTGTAATACCGATAGAACAAGGACAGCATACCTACTTGACGCCTGTGCTCTAAAGATTGCAGTCCGTTTGTTAAGATTGGGGAATCTATCAAACGGACCGCCCGTTTCTGCACAGAGTCAAGGGTTTTTTTCAGGTATTTTGGGGCTCCAGACCAGAGATGGCTGCCAAATTCGACAGTAGGGCGCACTTGCGATTTGTACAGGGTGAGCAGTTGTGTACTATTAAAGTATCTGCGGGCCCTGTACAGTACGCCCAGCTTCTGAGAGGTCAACTTTACTCTGGCTTCGATGGAGCCCCCGTACCTGAGCTGGTCACTTATAGTTACACCAAGCATATCAATGGAAGGCCTGTTCGGAAGATTGCTTCCGTTGAAGGAGACTAGATTATCATTTGGATCCCTTTTAGACGTAATCAGACAGGATTGGGTCTTTGAAACATTAAATTCGACGAGATTATTTTTACCCCAGGAGGAAATACTCTCGAGATAACCGTCCATTCTCTGCTTCAAAGCCCTCCGAGCCGTTGGAGTTTGTGTGCCCTTTGGGGGCTTGTCAAACAAAAAGCTATCATGAACTGTACTGTCATCCGCGTAACAATGAATCGGTGCACATGTCAAAAGGTCATTGATGTGCAACAAAAACAAAGTCGGAGACAGAACCGATCCCTGTGGGACGCCAGCATTTATGGAGTGCGAGGAAGAGGTGAAACCGTCAGCAACCGCCTGAATCGACCTATCCCTTAAAAAGTCAGCAATCCACGTACACAGGGATGCGGGAAGTCCGTAAGAATGCAATTTGTTGACAAGTCCTCGGTGCCAGACCCGGTCAAAGGCCTTGGATATGTCTAGTGCGACCGTTTGGGTCTCACCGTGACGTTACAGGCACCGCCCCCAAACATGCGTCACATACGCGAGAAGATCACCGCACGAGCGGTTCCGCCGGAATCCGTATTGACGGTCGTTGATAATTTTGTTCTTCTCGAGGTATGTGAGCAGTTTGTCGTTGATCACACGTTCCATCACTTTGGACAGAACTGATGTGATCGCTATGGGGCGGTAGTTGGCATTTTATTTATTTTCAAAGAATGTACCAACATAAGTGCTTGGAAAGATATTCCAAAAATAATATTTAATATTCGAGTTATGAATAGTTTTGAAGTTGTGAATTCTAGTGTACCTGAAAACTGGATGTGATTTTAAGGTGGAAATTCATGGGTAATATTATTGTTAAGAATTGAAAAAGTTTCTTTTAAAATATTTGTTTCACTTAATCGCGCCATGAGAGCCCCCTCAACCATTCATTTTCATGTCATACATTCTCCTTACACCAAATTCTTTGTTCATTACATATGAGTACACCTAATTTTTGAGCGGAGGGAGTGTGGCGAACCCATAGCTCAGAGAGTTGAAAAACGACCTGCAATAGCCATCCCAAGCTAAGGTGTGAGATACTGTGCTCAGGCTGAAAAATGTGCTGAGGAAAAGTGTCCTCATCGTGGGGCCTTCAGGGAACCATGGAGGAGTGGAGAGGAAAGATGAGGCCCTCTTCCCTCGTGGGGCCTTCAGGGAACCAAGGGGGAGTGGACTCTTCCGTCATGAGGCTTTCAAGGAACCAAGGAGAAGTGGAGAGGAGAGATGAGATCCTCTTCCGTCGTGGGGCCTACAGGGAACCAAGGGGGAGTGGAGAGGAGATACAAAGCCCTCTTTCCTCGTGGGGCCTTCAGGGAACCAAAAGGGAGTGGAGAGGAGAGATGAGGAAATCTTCCCTTGTGGGACCTTCAGGGAAACAAGGAGGAGTGGAGAGAAGAGATGAGGCTCTCTTCCCTTGTGGGGCCTTCAGGTAACCAAAAGGTAGTGGAGAGGAGAGATAAGGCTCTTCCCTCCTGGAGCCTTCAATGAACCAAGGGCAATTGGAGAGGAGAGATGAGACCTGGAAAGACACATTGTGGAACCAGAAGATATAGCCACATACAATGACAACCCTGGGTTTATAAAAAGGACCGGGTGACTGTTAAATGAATGAGGTAAAATAGGAGATAGCATAATGAGCCTATGGCCTAATTGCTCATGGGAACTATATGTAAACCGTCTCCACCCTATCAATAAAATACACCTAATTTTACTATACATGTGTTTGTTTCCTCAGGCGTCCATCTTTTTCTGCCTTTCACTACTGTATACTATATTGTTACTGTTAAAAAAAAACTACATTACATCGACTAAGTGCATCATTCTAGTGCAGATTTATAGTGATACTTTCCAGCCGGACTATCTCGACCCATTGCGTTGCACAGCAGTGGGAGGGATAGATTCATATGTTCGTCACTCCTGGACACATTGACCATCAGATTCCTACTCAGAACTTTCTGTCATTCCTTTCCATCAAAGGACCCTTCTCACAGCATCCCCAAAAATGACATAGGCCATGAGAGTATCTTATCCCCAGGACATCCTGTGTGGAAGATAATGCATTTGGTCTTCCTCTACTTTCTCTATCGTACTCTACTGTATTCCATATTGTTACTGATGAACAGAGATGTGCTTTATTTCTAATAAATCCATTTCAAATGGAAATGCAAAATGGGTATTTTCCATTTTGCATTTTAAATGCTTTTCTAAAAACCATTTTGCATTTTGCATTTTAAATGCTTTTGTCAATGCATTTTCCATTTTAAATGCTTTTTTGCAACATTCTTCCTACTATCTCCACTCATCTTTTTTTAAGCCTCAAATATCAGTCGTTCCTCAACCTCGCTATGAGAGATAATTTACATTTGTCAAGTTGCTCCCTGGTAGGAGCCCTGGCAATGATAGTGATACCATTACAAAAAATACTGATTCAAATACTGAACATGGGGCCATGACGCTGTAATATTAAATGTTAGATAGCAGTTTCTGTGTTTTTACGTTAGCAACATTATTCCCGCGCAATTTTTTTGTGGTTCATAATCTGTAGACTTGGTGTTTTTGGATTTACCATCATGTAATAAGTTTGTTCTACATTGATGTCCTGTGTGATTATTAAATGACAAAATAGTTTAAAAATTCTATAATTATTTTAATTGTTTGACCTGAGAAACCATTTTGCATTTTCAATGCATTTTGAAAATATGTATTTTGCATTTGAAATGCTTTTCTAAAAACCATTTTGCATTTTCAAATGGAAAAGTTTTGACCCATTTCCATTTTGCATTTCAAATGGTTTTGGGTACCCATTTTGCACATCTCTGCTGATGAATAACAACATTTTATCAACTTTAATTCAACTCGTACGTACGAACGTAAGTGCAGGAAAATAACAGAGAAAATTACCAAGAAATAATATCATATGCCTTGTGAAAAGTGAGAGCGTTCCTTTCGGACTGCAAATGGACTTCAAGCTGTGTCACAAGCTTGCAAGTGGTTCGATGTGTGTTTTTTTCCGAAAGGTGCCTGTATTAGCGAACCTTGTTAAATATATTTTCTACAAACCTTGATATATTTTCTACAAACCTTGGGTTCAGACGTTTCAATTTTACTTGATCAACTCCATAAATAAATGACTCACATCAACTCTCTGTTGAATGAAACTTGAAAGCTTATCGACAAGTGTGAACCTTTTTTCAATTTAATCAAGTTTTTAACTAAACAACTAAAGTTGAAAGCCTGTCTGCTTTTGTTGTTCAAATATGAGTCGTCGTTCGAGTTTCACACCGAATCGACTCATGTTTAGATTCGCTTGCGATTCTTAGTTCTTGCGTCCATTTCTATTAGGAACATGGCATCTACACCAAAAACATGAACATGGCATCTACACATTGCAGGTACCAAAACAGAAATAAATTCAGTAATGAACCGACTACACAGTGCAGGGAATAAATATTGCGTGAACACTAACGGTACTGAATGTCTATCAGCCTATAAACACATTATTATTAAATCTGTATGTCAAATATGAACTTGGCAAACATTAAACGGAGTATGTGCGAACTATTTCTACTACTCTACAAAATACGTTTAAATAAATAAATATTATAATACTTAGTTTAATATTGTAGTACTTAACTTAACACAATGTTTGCGGGGGGTTTTTTAATCAATCTACGCCGTAAAGCGGGCAATTTTTATCATGTTCGCGCGCAAAATTCCGTTTCATGTAAAATAGCTATAACTTCTGAACTATTGATCACATTTAAATAAAATTTTCAGTATTTTACCTTATTTAAATTTTTTTATTATGATCTGGTCACAAATTTTTATATTTTTGAAGAAACAATTACGATATATAAGTTTAAATTTAAAAAAAACTGCACTTTTGTCGTATTGTCTATTTAGTCATTTTATGCACATTCAACATAGTATATATATATTTTTAAATACACACCACTAAACACTAATATTGTTTGAAAGTATGAAATCGTTGGAAACAATTCCCTTCATGTAAAGGTACATCATAGAATTTACACATGTACCGGGTTTCGCTAAGTATTTTGTGTACCGCGCACACACGACATCGCTTTCGCAGATTCTTATTTTTACCAGGGCCTTCAATCTTTTCCAATATATGTTTTCGCATATCCATCGATAGTCTTCCTGGAGGATCAGATTTTGAAGATTTTTTTCGGATACCAGATGTTGATGGTGTTGGTTCCGGGTCTTGACTATTATCTGACGAAATCTGATCGGCCACCCAGTGCTCTGCGATTTCCTTAAAAAATTGTTTATATTTTATTTTCCTTTCTTTTACGGAGTTGTACACAACAAATGAGTTGAATAATGCACAATTTATTATACATATACATCGCTAGCCTTTTTGTCCATTTGGTGGTTTTTCGTAAAATAGAATAATACGAAAGATATTGGTCTGCTAGGTCAATGCCTTTCTTATATTTATTGTAATCGATTATCATTACCGTAGTCCATTTTATAGGGTATTTTTTATGAAAAAATATCCCTTTATTATGTAACAAATAAATTTTCGAGCACAGCACACAAATACTTTGTACGAAATTTTTAAAGCGGAATGTAGACAGAAAAGAAAATAGAGAACGTCTTGAACGAAACAATATCGCTTTAAAACTGAAGAAATATAAAGATTTAAAAAAAAACGAAACATTTATCTTACAGTTATTTTATTTCAAGTGCATGTTTTATGACCACAGTCGGCCGGCTACCCGACCCAATTCCACGAATTGCCAGGTACCTAGTACACGTGTCACGAGAGCTGACGCATAATTTTTACTTCACAGAGTAACCAACATCATACGTTACTCGTAATATATTGTTACTCTAAGTGTGCCTACAACGCATTTTGGCGTCTCCCGCGCTTTACCAATAGTGTACAAATACGAAAAACGCTTTTAAGCGTCTCCCGCTCTCTACCAACAGTACGCAAAAGACGCTTTTAAGCGTCTCCCGCAAACAATGTGTTAATATTATAGTACTTTGTTTAATATTATAATACTTAACTTAATATTGTAATACTTAGTTTAATATTATAATGCTTGGTTTAATATTGTGATACTTGACTTAATATTGTGATACTTGGTTTAATATTGTAATACTTAACTAAATGTTTTTCTATTAGACTTTTTGTCGATTCTTATCCTAATCTTGCGTAATAGAGATTGTTAATTAGAGTTACATAGTTTATAGGCTAATGTGAACAACAATTTCATCCTTTTTTATTCAATTGATTTGGAGGATATTGGCAGATCATATATTTTTATTTCATTTACTTAAATTTCATGTTACCTAAGTTTCGTAAACTCTTGTTTCATGTTACCTATATTTTGTTAACCTATGCATTGTTAAATCTTATATTTTATGTAATCTGTATATTCTTATATATTATGTAAACTCTTTACTGTTATCGTATTTAAAAAACATAATTGCATTGTATGTAAAAGCCCTATGGGCGTTTAAATGAAATAAATAAATAAATAAAAAAATGTCTGTAGTGGTCGGATGACTTGATGTTCAGGTTTATGAACCTCTACCATACATCAATAAAAAATAAGAAATATTTAAAAATAAAAATACAAATAATATAATATTATTTATGAAATGGGTGTTACGGTACTGACTCCCGTAAACATAAAAATTAAAATAAAAACAATCAGAACCATATACGAGGTCCATCTAGAAATTAAGGTTACAATGGCTCCTGAGGTCGGGGGAAATTTTGTCGTTTCAAAGTTGGCACACCTGGCGTGCAGTTTGTTTGGTCCCGCATGTTTGTCAGTCATTTTGTTCAGTCACAGTAAATTCTTCCAACGGAGGTCGTCGCGTGCTCCCCCACCTCCCGTCCGTGAATGATCCGCCCTGTTATCCATATCTATTGGAAGCTCTGGGAAATTCATGGGGGGTGAGAAGGGTGTTTCTAAAAGATCACTTTAGTGGCATCATTCATCTTCCCCTGCCACCAAAACGTTCATGACGACCCATGCAGCCGGAAAAGTAATGGTATCTGTTTTTTGGGACTGTAAGGGGGTCTTCGCCTCCAGACTATCACCTTTTCACTAAACTAGAGGAGTTAAAATGGAGAATTTAATCATCTCCATTTTTGTTGGTCTATTTGGGTAACTATATCGGCAACATTAGTTATCTCCCTTATTTTGCTACATCTCACTCTATCCTGCTTTCTTATTCCTGTCAAACTTCTCTCCATGGCTCTCTGGCAGAACTTGAAGTAATAACAACTATCAAATAGTAACGCTGCGTAATATGTCCAGCTCGGATTCAGTATAGAGAAGATAGTAAGAGAAACGGGTCGGCATTCTAGCTACCGTTGCAGGTGCCACCCACAGGATATTTCCCAACTTACCTTCCTGTGAATCCACGAAGCGTCCCCGGGGTTAGTTGCTCACTTTACAATATTAGTCTGATAGGAATTCATATATTATAACATAACTCATATTATACAATAGCCCCCCTACGACTATTATCCTGTGATTTTTCATGGGGCTCGGCTAATATAAGAATTCCTAACAAATCAGTTTTAGTTTTGAAAATTGGCAAATAAAATAATTTTCTGTTAAAAATTTTACATCACAGGTAGATACTTTATCGCTTGTCTAGATTCTCCAAACACTTAAATTCATAGCAAAAGCTCTACAGTTCATTGAACCGGAGTTACAAGTCAAAAAAAATTTTTTTCAAATGTTTTATTACTTGCCTAAAAATTGTATACATTTTTAACATATTTTTCGCCCTCCGCGCTGGGGATTCCCCGTGTTATTTACAAATAAAAAATTAAAATAAATTTACCTATGAGTAGTTAATTCTATGTAAATCATTATATGTAATCACCTATTTACTAAATTGTTAGTCTAAATTTAATTTCTTAATTCATTAACATTTTTCCAAAACTTTGTAGAAAAATAGTATTAACATAATAATTTATCACAATCACAGTATTTTTATAAGCTATGAACACTTATCATAAACTGTTGACGCCATATTTTTCCAGATTACCTGCAAAAGAAATAAAATAAGTATCATTGCTTTAATAAGTAAACTTAAATATTTTCATGAATAATTAAAGGAAATAATCCTTGATCAAACACTGAAGTTCCTAATATATGTACATATATAATCATCATGCCCAACAATTGAATTCGGGAGCCACCTCTGGGCTAGAGCCCCACAATACTTGATAAACCTACTTGATTCTGTGCAAAAGAGGGCGGTCCGCCTGATTGACAATCCATCATTAACAGACCGATTGCTATCTTTAATGCACAGACGCAATGTGGGCATGCTGAGTCTGTTCGACAGGTATTTTAATGGAGCCTGCTCTAAGGAGCTAGCAGCATTGATCCCCGGTACACCGATGAACGTGCGTGGAACTCGACGAACACCTGTTCACGGTTGATGTTACAGGCATCTGTCTTTCCTCCTTCATATAATCTGGGCCTCTTCGAAACCCTAAATACCTTACCTTACCTTACCCTACCTTAAACCGCCTCACAATGCTGCCTAACCGGGTGGCGACATAGCTCCCCTAAGCCTCGTAATTAAGCGGAATTCTTGCCCTAACAGACTATGAAATAATTACAATAGCGTATTATCCAAGGTGGATATTTTCAGTTGCGAACTTACCAAATACAAGAGGTCCATAAAAGAATATTTCTCTGATGGTTTGTGAATAATGTTCTGTCTCTATTGTTTATATCTCTATTATGATTTGATTTATATCTACAACCTCTCTCCATGGCTATAAATGTATTGTTTTTTAAATTTTTCGTTTTATATAATCTTTTGTTTTGCATAAATTTTTGATTTCATATTCCTTTCTTACAAATTTAATTTACTTATTCCTTATTATGCTGTCTCAGTAGAGGTAAAGTCACAAGGAGGCAATCCATAATTGGTTTTATTTTGGCTATATAATACTTATGTACAAACTAAAATAAATGTAAACTGTCGATTTCCCGATAATTAATAATAAATAATTAAGTGGATTTGATTGTAGTTGCTAATTAAAAATATGAACAAACTTAAATACTGTTATTGAAGAAGATAATACTAATAAATCTAAACCAAACATGAAATAGAACAAGACACAACTAGGAATCGAAACCAGGATATTTTGTCTTACCGGGACAGGCGTCTTAAACGACTCTACCATTGGGACCTATTATTAAACGTCATATTTTCCTGGTTATATTTCATGTTTCTTCTAGATTTATTAGTAATATCTTCTTCTTCAACGATTATTACATTGATGATCATAACCTACAAAAAAAGTTAAAAGAAAAAGTTCCTAAATAGTGTTACTTTACCTTGAATACTGTTAATGGTGCTGTCCAAATACTCCCTCGAATTCGTGTCTTTTTGGTTGCCTTTTGATATTGAGATTTCATAGTCAGGTCCATACTTTAAGAAATAATCGTGTTCTGGTATGTCTTCCGATATTAATTCTTCCTGGCCTGTGATGATGGCCGTCAGGTAGGTCCATAAACGGGCCGTATTGGCCATGTTATACCCTCCTAAACATAAAATAAAGACTTTAGCGAGAGAATATTTTTCAGTTTCAAGCTGCCCTAATGACATTTTGAAGAGAGTTACAAAATGGGTTTGAATAAGAAACTCAACTGAAAATGATTTGAGATGTGCTTAAATTGAACCTTGCTTAACTCTTTGCATATCAACTGTTGTTACGGCAAAAAGTCTAAACTCACACGCGGCTGTATCAACAGTTGATACGGAAACTTTGACGGCCGATATTCCAGCGCTCTTTCGTCATAAATGTATTTCTTGCTCACTTGGACATTCGTAGAACTATCAAGATGCTGACATCTACAAGAATTTCTCAAAAATAAAATTGTAATACATAAAAAAAGATCGATAATCAAGTGCGCCTTTTCGCGCCTTTTAGTCCTTTAGTTTACATTTTTGTCAACGGATGGCGTTAGTACTAGTATGTCATTCATAACTTTTCATAACTAAAAATGATAAGTGATCATGGTGTCCCACTTGTGTCTATCAACGCAGTGGCCACACGCCGAGTGAATGGCGGGACCACATTCAAAAGATACGGTACGTCTTTGTATGAAATTTTATGTTTTTGTTTTTATAAACATCTAAGAGTGTTGACACACGAGGATTTGTTTTCATATTGTGGAGAATAATCTGTTCTGCCAGAAGCTATAATTTGACATTTAATTGCGTGTATAGGTATTTGAAAATATGTACCGCGTACGGGTATAGATAAAACGGAGCAAATTAACGCGTTCAAAAGGTTAATATTCATAGTATAGACGCTATTGAGGAGGCGCGTTCACCTATCAACCCTTGGAATGCCAGCGATCTGTAGCGGATTTGCTAGGAAATCACCGCTCTTGCCTCGCTTTTATGGTTTTTTTAACCTTAAAAAAAGTTCCTGGCTTACTAAAATAAATTTTATCCGCTTGGCAAGGAAATAATTTAACTTAATATTAGCAAATTATTATAAGCATGATTAACTCGCCTGAAATATCCATACAAATTGAAAATATCTCCCAAGTAAAAATAAATGCCGCCGACGGGAATTGAACCCGCACCTTCTGCTGCTTGACTTCTGCTACCATTTAGATTTGAGTCATATATTCTCCTTACACTCCTTTCTTCGCTCTACATGCCCAAAATATCTAATCGTCCCTTTCTTAATCTTACTCATTACGCTTAACTAAACTAAATTTAAACTACGGCTAATTTAATGTGTTTTCCTTGCGTTTCATGATTTTCACACATTAGGTGTAATTCCTAAAATAATAGTCAGAGTAGCGGATACTCCCTTGCCCTTATATTATTATATTGCCCTTGAAAGAGGCCATTCAATAACCACGGTGACATTACGCAGCCTTGTTTAAACCTTGTTTCAAAGACCCAATCCTGTCTGATGTCTCCTTCAACGGAGGCAATCTTCCGAACAGGCCTTCCATTGATATGCTTGGTGTAACTATAAGTGACCAGCTCAGGTACGGGGGCTCCATCGAAGCCAGAGTAAAGTTGGCCTCTCAGAAGCTGGGCGTACTGTACAGGGCCCGCAGATACTTTAATAGTACACAACTGCTGACCCTGTACAAATCGCAAGTGCGCCCTACTGTCGAATTTGGCAGCCATCTCTGGTCCGGAGCCCCTAAATACCTGAAAAAAACCCTTGACTCTGTGCAGAAACGGGCGGTCCGTTTGATAGATTCACCAATCTTAACAAACGGACTGCAATCTTTAGAGCACAGGCGTCAGGTAGGTATGATGTCCTTGTTCTATCGGTATTACAATGGAAGATGCTCTGAGGAACTAGCGTCAATGATCCCTTCGGCACCGGTGCGTAGTCGGGATACATGCCAAACGCGCGCCCAACATTTGTACACGGTTGACATTTGTCACATGAGAACGGGTCGCTTCTACGATTCGTTCTTAAGTTCAACAGCTCGGCTGTGGAACGAGCTGCCGGCCTCTGTGTTTCCTCCCTCCTACAACATGGGACTCTTCAAGACCCATGTTCACTCCTTCCTCTCCACAAAAAGACCCTCCACACAGCATCCCCAAAGATGACATAGGCCCTGAGGGAAATTATTTTCTTCAGGGCCTCCTGTGTGGAGTTAATATAAAAATATATAAAAAAAAAAACCTTTTGTGAAATCAAACCACCCCGTAAAATCACCGTTCACCCTAACACATGCAACGCTTCCCTCATACAGAGATGCAATTGCCTGAGTGAGATTTGTATTCACTCCATACTTGGACAACACCTTCCATAGCTTTTTCCTGTCGACTCGGTCATATGCTTTTTGTAGATCTACAAAGGCACAGAAAAGTTTCTGGTTTTTTTGCCAGAAACTTCTCAGTGAGCATACGCAATGAGATGATCTGGTTCATATGTAACAATCGATTTGTGGAATATTTTTATATTTTACCTCCTCCGAGAAAGAGCACGGGTTTATCCCACGCCAGTATGCTGGAGATGCATTTGCCCAGGCCTGTGGGGGTGATGTTGCTCTGTCCCAGGGGGTCCCCGTTGAGGCAGTCACCACCGCACTGCACCACCAGGCACTCGGGCTGGTAGCTGCGCAGGATCCGCTGGGCAATGCTGATTCCAAATTGAAAGTATGTTATGCACAGTTGATCTAGCTTTCTTGTAATGCAATATGAGTGTTGTGTTTTGCAAACATTTAATTTTAGGCAAAGAAAAGTAGCAATTAGCTTAATGAGCATTTATTTTAATGAAATAAAAACAATTTTTGCTGACGGGTCAATCCGCACCAAATCATCCAGAAAATTTTGGATTTGTCACCCACCATCTCAGATTTTGATGAAACTTTAAATTTTTAATCCTTCCATATAGATAAGAAAATATACCAAATTTTACCTTCCTACCTCAACTCGTTTTTTTTTTATGGTCAGTTGAAGTTTGGGCAAAATAAGCGTTTTTACATATTCCGAGCACTCCGGAAGAGCTTGTACCTTCAATGAAAAAAAATTGTATCTTTGTCATTTATAGTGCAAATGCAATGAAAATTTTCAATATTATCAAGAAAACTATGCTGATTGCAGAAAAAAATAAATAAACCCTTTACATTTATCTACTTGACTTTAAAAAATTACCAAAAGTAATTTTTTAAGTAATTTTTGGGACGGAAAAGGTACTTTACAAAAAAGCAATATCTCGGGAAGGTACAGTGTTAATGAAGTAATTTTTTTTTTTATTCATATCTACAAATAGCATAGAATCACATACAAAAATAAAATTCATGGCATTTTACTTGCTTCAATAAATAAAATCCATTTTAAACTTTTTTCAAACTTTTTGTAATTTTTTTTTTATTCTTATCTACAATAAACATAGTACAACCTAAAAAAATAAAACTCCTGGTATTTTGTGTGCTTCACAGTGTAGAAACGTTTTTAAAATGAGAAATCTTAATCATACAGAATTGTTCCAAGTTTTTTAAAATCTAGATACTGTATTTGCAAATAAAAAAAGTCAAACTTATTCGGTCCTTTACAACATGCTGGTAAGCTTGCAATGTAAGCTTAAGGCACCAACAAAATAATGTACCTTGTTCCTTACCCTGAATGCATACACCATAGCAATATTTTATAACAAGATCAACTTTTTAACTCTTTTCAATACAAAGTTAACTCTTTAAAAAACAAATACAATAAAAATAAAACAGGCAATGTAGGATTAGGTTAAATGAAAGTACATTACAATAATATTGTTTACAAATAAATGTTCAAGTTCATTTTTTACTTTTATTCTTGATCTGACCCATAAGATGGTTGAACTTTTGATCAGCATGATGAACGTCTTTTTCAAGAAAGTAGTAAGCTCTTCCTGAACCTTTTGTTGTGGGAGGGTCAACGATATTAAAAATATTTTGTAGTGGAACAAAACAAATATCTTCTTTTTGATGTGGCCAGTAAAAGGATGGAGCTGGGCCAAAAGGATGCATAAACTTGATTGATACATCACACTCGTCTTCATCTTTGGAAACCACAAGTCCAAAAAACCAATGGTTGTCATATACGCAAGCTACATAAGAGTTTGTACAAATTTGTACCATACTTAGTTGCTCAGAGCGATTTCGTTCCCCACTGAAGTTAAAAATCAAAGCATAATCTGAATCTGAACTTATCCTTTTTGTGCCAACTTCATTTTCAGACAGAGGAACAAAGCAGTGGAAACCTCGAGTGCCTGGTATTGTTTTAGCTTGTGAAAAACGCTGCTGTAATTGTTGCCTGCAAGTGAATAAGCTTTCTTTTCTCAGCAAGTAAAAATATATATTTTCTACTCTCGACTGACAAAACTTAAAAGTTTTGTCTACAGTTGTGATAGTGTTGCCAGGGCCAAGTTGCAAACTTTCTCTAGTTAGAAGACGTTTTACTGTTCCACCTATTCCATCACAGGGAGATTTCCCATGACTCGTAGCAAAAAACGACCAACATGCTTTCCAAGTTGAAGTCTTTTTGATGGTGACACAGATTTAAAAAGTTTTTGCAGTTTTTATATTGCGCTGCGCAACCATCAGTAAAATAATGAACACTTTGAATTTGGGGAAATTTTTGATTTAAAAATTGAGCAACAATTTTTTGAGTTTCGTAAACGAAACTTACATCATGTTCCAAGTCATCTGAAATTACACACAAGCTTGACACTGTGAGATCTTTGCCAGGCTCTTCACAAGTGTAAATTACCACAAGCATGTAGTATCCTGCAAACTTAGTGATGAGGCAGATAGTAATTTTCATGTTCTGTCTTGTTCTTGTTGCAGATACATCATTTCCATGTAGTGACTTGTCTCTAGGACTGTTTCTTTGATATTAGTCCATTCATTCAACCTATATTACTAGCTATATACCTAAACTATAACTTGCCCAATTACAAACTAAAAATAGATATAAAAAAAATCACAAAAAGTTTGAAAAAAGTTTAAAATGGATTTTATTTATTTTTGTATCTAGATTTAAAAAAACCTAGAACAATTCTGTATGATAAAGATTTCTTATTTTAAAAACGTTTCTACACTGTGAAGCACACAAAATACCAGGAGTTTTATTTTTTTAGGTTGTACTATGTTTATTGTAGATAAGAATAAAAAAAAATTACAAAAAGTTTGAAAAAAGTTTAAAATGGATTTTATTTATTGAAGCAAGTAAAATGCCATGAATTTTATTTTTGTATGTGATTCTATGCTATTTGTAGATATGAATTAAAAAAAAAATTACTTCATTAACACTGTACCTTCCCGAGATATTGCTTTTTTGTAAAGTACCTTTTAGGTCCCAAAAATTACTTAAAAAATTACTTTTGGTAATTTTTTAAAGTCAAGTAGATAAATGTAAAGGGTTTATTTATTTTTTTCTGCAATCAGCATAGTTTTCTTGATAATATTGAAAATTTTCATTGCATTTGCACTATAAATGACAAAGATACAATTTTTTTTCATTGAAGGTACAAGCTCTTCCGGAGTGCTCGGAATATGTAAAAACGCTTATTTTGCCCAAACTTCAACTGCCCATAAAAAAAAAACGAGTTGAGGTAGGAAGGTAAAATTTGGTATATTTTCTTATCTATATGGAAGGATTAAAAATTTTAAGTTTCATCAAAATCTGAGATGGTGGGTGACATGGCCTGGATGATTTGGTGCGGATTGACCCACGCAACTATGTGCATCTCCACTAACCTATGTTCCTGCTTTCCTTCACGCTAAACAATTGATACCTCGTCACTCTATTAAGATAACCTGTGCAGTGTACACGTTAAGTGACCCTCAGTGTCTATAGTATCAAAGTCTGCTAAGAGAACAAGGAAAATTTACATGTGCTCTCAGTGTGTGTGAAAAGAAATCGAATCTATTAAGGAGACCTTGTGCAGTGATTAATCCCTCAGGGCCAGAATATCGATTAACAGCAAAACGTGTTTCAGAAGATCGGGGGTGAGTCAATTCCCAATTCCAAATAAATGTTAACCAGCTATCCCAAGTAGTTATGTCAATTTGAAAGGTTAAGAAACATTGATTACAGTCCACCAGAAATCAATTGATTCGCATGCAATTTGCATTCACAGACTCTTTCGATCTATATGGAAATGTTCTTGCCTCGCCATTCGCCCACCAATAAGTCATGTGTCGACATCCGCTGTTAAGTCTGGCTGAGCTGTGACTAACGGATTCCAGCTGAGCGGTGCCACTTGGAGTGTCTAGTGTTATATCTAATATATACATATGTCTACGGTTAAGGCAGGATATTAGCACCACAAGAGAATGATCTATACCAACTTTTCAAACAGGTAACAGAGAGATTCGTCCGAGACACCCTCCTTCATGGGCACGTTGACGGAGTAGCCTCTGCCATTTCCGCAGCCCACGTCGTCCAGCGAGCCCGAGCCCGGGTAGAAACCCGCCTCGTACTTGTGGAAAGAGAGAGTCAGAACACGCCTGGAGTAGAAATACGCGTTCTCCACTCCATTACCTTACCAATGAATTATTTATTACTATGAGTTGGGTTAATATACAGAATATTTTGAAAAAAAGAGTTTTTATTACCATGATGTATGTCCAAATCAATGTACATGATCCTCCTGAATTTCTGCCTTAATCTTTCTATTGCAATTACAATATCATTGACATAGCAAAAGCCTTCTGCCTCATCCCTGAAATTTAATGATTTATTAGCTCTTGTAAGGAATAAATGTTTTGGGATTACCAAATACAAAATATGTATCTATTTTTTCAACTGTTAGCCCTTTCAGACCTGAATTAAAACTGGCAGTGGTAAAACAAATTCAATGCTTGATTAGTTGATAGATTAAGGACGAGTTGTTTCACAGAATTTGAACAATTCATCAAATTTTAAAGTTAATTCAGGTTCTGTAAACATTTTATTCAAATTTTGTTATTATTTCAGTTTTGTGTAAGCATAAATTAATTAAATAAAATTTACTTGCGCACGCTGGGATTTGAACCCGCAACCTCTAGCTTGCTAGTCGAACGTTACCTCTTGACCATGGAGGCCGTTGAAATATAAAGTATGAAGCAATTAAACCTTTGAGCATGGTGCCAACCTCCGCACCAGTTGATGGCGATCTTCCCTCCGAGAGTCATCAGTGAATCTGCTGCTGTAAGGGTTCCACCGGCTATAGTCAGCATCAGGTCAAACAGGTCAACAACCGGGGGGCAGTCATAACCTAGACAAACACACTTTCCATTAAGATTTCATTACACAAAAGTGGAAATAGGTTTAATATAACTAATGATTTTCGAAACTTTAAACTTTCGAAATTTTCGAAACGATAACTTAATGATATCGAAGCGGTGCGTGGACATTTATTTTGTTCACCAACTCCGGGCAATCAACTTTAGAGTTAATAATTTTGTAAAGAAGCATCTGATCAGCGAAAAGCCTCCTGTTGAGTAGTTTCGTAATTTTAAAACTTTCTTTTTGTAGGAAAGGAGTGAAAAGTGAGTGTAGGAGGGAGGAAACACAGAGATCGGCAAATCATTTGTAGAAACAACCCGTTATCACATGAAAAATTTCAACTGTGTACAAATCGTCAGCCTAGAATGGGTTTGAAACAAGTCAGCATTACATAGTTTCCAGAAAAACGCATTTGAAAGT
The DNA here is from genome assembly GCF_061612785.1 of Hesperophylax consimilis. Taxonomy (NCBI): domain Eukaryota; kingdom Metazoa; phylum Arthropoda; class Insecta; order Trichoptera; family Limnephilidae; genus Hesperophylax; species Hesperophylax consimilis. The sequence continues at coordinate 8,229,984 of NC_142857.1, forward strand.
TTGAGGTGTATTCTATTACTATTATTGTAATTGATTCAAATATTTATTGCTCATTTCTCAACAAATATTCAACATTTAACTAGCAAAATTAGTGACTTTGTAGATTCATTCATTCACCGATTCGACCGGTCGGTGGCCGAGTTAACATTGCGTTTGGGTCCCACCCAGGCGTAGCGTGTTCAATTCCTCGACTGGATAAGTCCTCCATCACAACACAAGCAACATTTTCTGCTTTCTGTGGTGGTAGTAGTAGTAGATTTTCAAATATTGTCAGGTTATTCGTAACACGGGAATGTTTGTCTTTCTTTTTAAAAAGTTTAAAAAAAAATGATTTTAATGAATTTAACTCGGTTTTGCCCTACGAGTGACTTGGTTCAAATCAATTCAAGGCCGGTGAAATGTTGGGTAAACGTTTGGCGTGTATTCCGACTGTGCACCGGTGTAGAAGGGATCAATGCCGCTAGTTCCTCAGAGCGTCTTCCATTGAAATACCGGTACAACCTTCCTCTTCCCCATCTACTTCATATCCCAATTGGGGATGACATACACTTATACAGTATTACACTTGTGCAGTATTCACATAAATTTTAAAAAGACTACAAGGGTTTTAGGGAGTATATAGTTAAGAGGTACATTACACAAGCCAAATTCTTCTTGTTCATCCTTTTCTTCTTCTGAATCAATATCATTAGATTCTTTCATGTAGTCTACGAAGGCAGTAGAGTGGAAAGACTTAAGATCATCTGGTGTAGCCTTAAGACTTGGTAGCACTGTCATGTGCTGTAAAAGCTCATACGATTCGATGAGAGAGTGCACCATGGAAGCCTAAAACAAACGGATAACTTAATTTAAATTCGTATTAAAAACAGTAATTGTAGGTAAAAGTTTACCGAAGTTAATACTAACAAATCTAAAGGAAACGAAAAAGAAAAGAAAAATAAAAAGATAACGGTTACAACTAGGAATTGAACCAAGGATCTCTTGTCTTACCGGGGACAGGAGTCTTAAACCACTCAACTAAGTGATATTTCTGTGTCTTGTTCCGTTTCATGATTCGTTTAGATTTATTAGTATTATCATCTTCAATGGGATACATTTACATTTGCGCACTTCAATAATGTATAAAATAATGGTGAACACCAAACTAACCCTCATTTTGACCGCAGGAATTCTATCGCATTCTTTTAAAAGGTTTTTATCAATAATATAGTGGATAATGTTTGTCGGGTTATTTTCGACCGGCTTTCTGATAGTATCCATCATCAATTTATTTAACTAAAAATCTAAAACAGGGCTGCAAAATCAATTGAATGCAAGTGTATTGTCATAAATTCATTCTAAAGTCAATTTTTAATAAAAATAAAATAATAACAAAACAATCATTTAAAATAGATAACTGTCAAACTGAATTAGCTGACTACGCGCGCGATTTGAACCATATTTGAACTAGAGATGGGCATATTCATAAATAAACCACTCACGATATATTATAATCAATAGACAATAGTCATATCCCGGGTGAAATTCTCTTCAGAAAAGTAATAAGGGTTTTCTTACGACCTATATATGGATTGGGCTATGCCTAAAGTACAAGTAGATACAGAAAACGTATATATACGTTAAGGGACTTACTTGACTTATTGTAAATTAAATATTGGTCTCCAGTGACATCATTGATTTTTTTCAACTAAAAACATAGAAAATCAGTAAAGGCCCGTTTATAATAGGAATAAGCGGTAAGAATAAGCCGTAAAGCCCTAGGCCGTAGAAGTTGGAAGATAGGAAACCTGTGTATCCGTTTATAATAGATGGCAATAATCTCTTATTTTTTTCCATAACCGAAAAGATGGTCCAACTTTATCTTTTGCGGTTACGGATTACAGAAAGCTGAGATATATACCGAGATTTATGTATTTTCGATCGATACTCTATGGATGCTCTATGGTATATACTATTTGACAAGAATGGTTTATTTATGTATTTGACAATCGAACAGTAATATTTGTGTTGTAGAAGTCCTAACAATTTATAGAAATTGGTCTGCGACATTCTTGTATATTTCTTAAATTGATCGTTGTCTACTGTCTTTTAACAAATTATGGAAATGTCCTGTTTTCTTCCTTTTATGATTAATGGGACGCACACTCCAACGTCGTTTTTTCCTTATTTTTTTCGTCAATTGTGTGTCTCCTATTGCAGCGTATGCTATCCCCAGAATTGACAAAAACATTCCACATGCAACAATATCTGATGAATCCATCGTTTCAATATTTATTTCTATAAAACAATATTACTTTTATAAGATGGAGGAAGAAATTACTCTCGGTTGACAGTTGACATTGACAGGTGACAGCGGCATAGTCACTTCTATGGACGTATTCTATTCTATTCCTATTTCAATTATAAACGATGATCTAAAATATTACGGATTACGGATTACGGCACCGGCCTATTCTTACCGCTTATTCCTATTATAAACGGGCCTTAAGTATTAGAAAGCTAGGGTCAATTTGAGGGGTTGGGCAGTTACTCGTCTGAGTGATGACATATGTCAAAGAATTTTTTAAAATTGTTTTTGAAAAAAAAGCCACCGGAGACCAAAATTTAATTAAAATTTTTGCTCCAAATAATTTCTGAAACCGCTGGTAAAATAAAGTCAAATACGCTCCTTAACACTCTGTATATCTGGGTGGTCACTTCAGATAAACAGAGTTTTATTAGAAATTTAAAGTATTTGGAGAGACTACACAATTTTGCACGCAGAGGACACAATATTAAAAACATTGTACGATTTTGTAGCAACTAAATCTCCCTTTCTAGTATGATGAGGGAAAGGAAAAATACTCAATACACGGTATAAAAACGTCGCATTGCAATCAACTTATTACTTTAAAATAATCCAAACAATAATTACTTAGCAATTCACCTGTAGTTAAGAAGTGATGTTTCACAAAAATGGCGTTTTGACATAATTATTATTATTTACTTGGAAATTTTGACAACCTAAAAGATAAGTACCTACTTAATTTTTATTCGTGAGTTTCAATGTGGTATATCTATGGTTTCAGTCAACATCTTTAATAGCATTATTATCAGAAATAAAGAAGAAGTTTCAGTGATGTACAGTGTTGCCAACTCAGCTCCTTCAGAGCTAGTTTAGCTCTAAATTGAGGCCGTCAGCTACAAAAAAAGTGGTTTAGCTTCTTGGCTCGTTTTTTTTAAGATAATCTAGTTCCTTTTTTAATACAAAATAGGGGAGAAAAATATTATTAGGGTGGAAATAAAAAAATTTACGAAAATTTTGAAAACGTTGACGAAATTAAGAAAAAAATTGGGAAATTTCGAACATTCGAAATTTGATATATTGTGAATCCCTTGGAAAATATTGTGGGGAATATTTTTTTCTCTGAAATTCGGTGTTCGAAGTATTTGGATTAGGAAATACTCTTCTCATGTGGGCGAGTAAGCGAAAAAGAGAGCATAGATATGTTGCGCAAGACGCGCTACTTGAGATCAAATACTAAGTGTTGTGTCAGTTGTTATGCCTTTACTTATGCAGACATCGGGGGTTAGGAACTTTTTAAAACAGTAAAAGGTTCTTAATATAATTGCGTTTATTTACGTTACAATAACCTGTCTGGTCAACTACACTGTTTGTTACCCGAGGGTAGGTAAATCATGGGTAAATCTCTGAGCCTCCAGACGCTTGCACTGTCCGATAATATCTCTCGCAAGTACCTGCTATACTGGCGTCATCTGGCTGGGCCCTGGCGTAAGCTTTATGTCTACCGCCATCTATCAAAACTACTCAACCTAATTACCATGCATCACACTAAGTATGAAATTATCTTTGACATATCTGTTCTAGTATATATGCTTCAGCTCTAATTTGAAAAATATTATGCGGAATCCAGTACTAAGCAAATGTAGAATACCCCATATAAATCCATTATGAATTCTAGGAAAATTTAGGTCATGCCGTCACTGTTTCGGTCTCAGGTTTTAGCTTTTTTTCAGTTGCTTTTCGGGAGACGTCTGGCTTTATTTTGAAAATCAAGTTGGCAACACTGCTGCTGTCAAAGTTTTGCCAGGTTTTGTGATGGTGAGTTGACTAATAACGCCAATAACATAAAATAAAATGGCATTAAAGTGGCAAAATCATGCGAATGACTCAGGAATACTACGTAAAAATGAGATTTACGAAAGTAAAGAAGACCTTTTGGTATTTGGATACTCGTGCAAACTTTTCAGAGATGATGAAAAGGCGATATTAATCGATCAAGGCAAACATCTTATTCCTTGGATGGGGGACGACTCTTTGAAGATAGACCGGTAGGAGATAGTTCCAATTTATTTGTAAATAAGATATTTCATTTTGTCTCACATTCATCGTTTATTGTATGTATTATTTTGTTCATACATTTTATAAATATAACCTTTATTGACATAAGAAAGCAACGGTTTGTACTATTTTATTTTAACGAAACTATAAGAATATGTATACAAGACAGACATGGTAGAAAAGCAAGGAATCCTTTATCATGGGACCGCTGGTGCTGTTTTCAAATTTATTGATTTATACGATGACATAATATTATATTTTAGACACCTTATTGCGTGTAGTTTATTTAGTATTTGGGTTAGTTGTGATACGTAACCAGTACACAAAATGTACTGGTTTGTTAGGAATCACAAAGAGAATTGTAAAATCTGTCTTAAATCGATTCTCAAAAAATGTAACGTCACGATTTTGTCTCTTTTCAAGTGTCAGTTATTGTGGAGATGGAATAATCTGTAATAGTTTCGCACCACCAATATATCATAACCAAACTATTTGTTTTATTTTAATATGTCACATAACACATAAGTATCAATGTTTCTTATTCCTATTATGCACCAGATATGACTGCCGCGGCAATATGGCGGCCAAGGAGCTGGCGGCGGCAGAGTCGCGCGTGGAGTATGGCTCCGTCAGCTGGCAGCACCACATGTCCCCCGAGGAACAGCGGGCGGAGAGGCTGTGCGACGAGGAGCGCTACCGGGCGCTGCACACTGATGAAGACGAAGAGGAGATGTACAGGGGTGAGGGTCCAGTGTTTTAGATATGACCCGTGATGTGCACTCGGGAATATTCCCTGACCTTACATAATAATAATAAGAGTTTATTCCAGAATGTATGCAAGGGTAGTGCAATGCAATACATTCCATTTTTTAAAATAACAGGCAAATAATAAGAATACATAGATAGGCACAAAAAAATGCAGAATAGAAGTGAAAAATGTGTGCAAGCAGCCGTTTGTGGAGGATATTTGAACATCTCCCGTCTCCTGTCGTGCCATCAGGGGGGACTCCATCCATGCAACCATGGCAGTGAGGATAGTGTTATCTGATTGGCGTAGTTGCGCCATAAGCTTCCTATGTGGTTGCGAAGAAGCTCTCTGAAAGAGTGCACTCGTCTCTCCAGGAACTTTTCCGTAGCGCTGCAGTATCTCGGTAGGTGGAATAGTTGGAGATAAGCATTATTGTAAGCGACTTTTAGCTTATGCCATTGGGATGCAGTGTAATCTACCCACAGTTCTGACGTGTACAGCGAAGTACAGAATGCATTAAATAGTATCCTTTTGACGTTTGTACTGCAAAAGTGAAAATGCCTGACAGCTTAACTGTTCTAACGGATATCGCTCTTCTTTGTCTTTCCAAATCCTCAATGTCTTTCAGGTCGTCTATGATAATATGTCCCAGGATTTGACGCTACGACTAACATCCATTTTCCTTCCGTCTAACCATACTGAAGGTGTTCGCATGATTTCATTTTTACTTTTGAAAACCATAACAATTGATTTCGACGTATTATATACAAGGTTATGATTTTTTGCAAAATCTTCACATATTTGGAGTAGATTCATTTGCGCAAATTAACGGTTCTAGAAGAACCATATCATCTGCGTAATTAATATTATTTACACATACTCCTTGAACATGCAACCTATTTTTGTGTCTTTGAATTAGTTCATCAGTGAATATATTGAAGAGTGCTGGAGACATGTTTCCTCCTTGCCTTTCGCCACTTTTCAAATAAAATTTGTTAGAAAACTCGCCAGATAGTTTTGGTAGGTTAATATGAACCGCTGGCCCAACATACTCAATGTGCTCAAGAGCTGTTGAGTCATGTCCTGTGGCTTTTCCTGTAGCCATCTCTCTTACAGCTCTTTCTACCATATTCGGAATGATGTTAGTGGTAATATTACCTTCGGTTTTCAATTTAATATTTACATTCAGAGGTTTTTCAACTACCATACTTCTTCATCCGCCATAGAAAGGAAGTTACGAAATTCATTGGCAATATTTTCCCTTCCTCTTAGTCCATTCACGTGAGAGAGGAGTTTTCGTATTAGTTTTCAATTCTGAAGAGGGTTTTTGCTAAAATTTATGGAAATCTTTATTTATTAGTGAGGTGGCAATACCATCCATTCGCTGTTGAATTTCTATTTGTTGGCATTTTTTCAGAGCTACTTTGAAAATCGTTCGGTACTTCTTCCTGTCTTCGGCAGCCGGCTCTGAGAGTGGTTTTCCGGCTTCGAGCCATGAAAGAAAGTCTCAATTCTGCATATTTGGCTGCAACCATATGATTCCATCTCGGAATTTTTCTATTTTTTCAATTTGTGTTATTAAATGTGGTAGAGGCAGCTTTGCAGTGCGTCTACAACATTTTTATAAAAGGAATTTATTTGCTTTTCATGTGATTTTGCAGCTGATTTTTTATCAAGTGATAATTGGTCAAAATCTTGAATTATGTTTAGAAGTTTGTTGTTAATAGTTTCAGTAATTTTATTATTTCAACATTAGATTTTGGATTCCATCCAAAAGGATCAATCATACTATCATTACACGATTCCAAAAAGGCTGGTAGAAATTGAAGGTAGAGATTTATTATCATTGGCAAGTGATCAGACCACATATTGGACATTTACGCTAGCTGTAGCTTTTCCAGAACTTTTGTAATGACACAGAGATCTAGTCAGCTTGTGGTACTATGGGCATCACTCACATATGTAAAAGTATCACAGTTCATCAACTTCATATCAACGCAAAGGTAGCAAAACTATTTGCATAATTTTTCTAATCTCGGCCAAACAGACTTTTGGGATCTGCATTGAAATCGCCTAAAATAATCGCACTCGAGGAGTTCCTTTAATTGATTGTTGCGGCTACCTTACTCATGCAGTTTGTGAATTCCTCAAGATTTTCCGTATATAAATTCCCCAAAGTCAGCAATTTTTTTTTTACTAAGACAATAAATAACGTTGTCTTTTTTTTATGAACTTCAGGGGGTGATTCCACATGATAGTACAATTAAAAAAGTTACATAACTTTTTTCAAAATTCCAATTTAATTCATTGTTAAAAAGTTGAATGTTTGTTTTGTAAAATAAATATTCTTTTAGGGAAAAATATTTTTGCTTAGGAAGATAAATATTGTAACTTGGAAAAAGTTATTTATCTTTTTTACTTCTACTATCATGAACCTGAACCTAGAACCTGCCGAAGTTAGCGCACTTTACCCCCGGACACTCTGTATTTAAAGAGTTAATAACGAAAGTAAAATTTGTTTTTGGATTTATCAAAAAATTAAGTTATGAGCTTTCAAAGTGAGCTTGGGTAAAATGTATAGACTGGTTTTTCGTGACTTCACATGAGACACAATTAAGTGAAATTCAAATGTACATATATCTTAATATCACACGCTTATAGGCTGGCTGCAAATATTGATATTTTGATGACTTGTATTGTAGGAGACAATCTCATGGGGATTTCACCATTTAGATGAAAATTCAATACGACTGCTGCGGCAACTTGGCGGCCAAGGATCTGGCGACTGCCAAATCAGATAAATACAAATAATGTTTGAATGTTTATACTGATTCAAACATTATATTAAAACGTTCTAGAGGAAGAGCTGAAGCGCCTTCACATGGCCCACAACGCCTCCTACGGCCAGGTGGAGTTCAACTACGATGGTGACGGGGGCAAGAAAGACGCCGTAACGCAGGAGGAGAAGGACAAACAGGCTGAAGATGATGAGCCTTTTGTCCCTACGCCGGACCTCAATATTCCTGATGGAATGCCTCTGGTAAGTCATTAAGTTATTATGTACTAGCTCTTAAATGAAGATAGATATATAGCAACCATCAGTGGTAATAATCAAACACTCGTAATTTTTTTCTTGTCCTTTCCCTGATGTACGAGAATTTCCTTAATTAGTCCATTACTTTTGTCCAGTGCCATCTGTTAAATATTAACAACAACAACAAAATTTACTGTACTAGCCATCAAAATGTTGAAGGAACCAAATTACAGTCCAGAGATCCTGCTTTCCGAGTATCGGGTCATAAAGTGTGGAATAAACTGAGAATTAGAACCCACATGAATTAAGAAAATGTATAAAACTCAACAGAAGTGAAACTAAAAGCTCATACTACACAACTTGCATAACTTGTTCTGAAAAACCTGCTCAAACTCAATTTGTTTCACTCCTACCCAATAGCAACCCTTATGAACATTACTAAAGGGACTTGGCTACTGTCAAAGGAACAAGGTGAAAAATAAGGTCTAGCACAATAGGCTTATGGCCTGAATGCTTACGTAAGCTGCAGAATGTCTCCGTGTCAATAATAACCATTCAAAGTCTAATTATATCGCCTTTTCACAGCCGGACACAAAGAAGCTCAACGCCATCGTGGAGAAGACCGCGGCTTTCATCGCCTCGCAAGGGACGCAGATGGAGATATTACTGAAAGCCAAGCAGGCGGGCAATCGGCAGTTTGACTTCTTGTCACTGGAGTGCCCGCTGCACCGCTACTACAGCCTCGTGCTGGGCGCAATACGGGAGGGGCGCTACCGGCCAGACCAGCAAGAGAAACAACAAGAAGGTGAGTGTTGTTTTCTAACAGCCCGGTCACAGCACAGCTGGAGTTCCCCTGCACCGCTGCACCTCTTTAGGGGAGAACTAACACTAATGCAACTTTCTCAACCTAAACCAGCTCAAAACAATCTACTATGCACTTTGTCAATCTTTAATAGAGTATGGTATCACAACATGGGGAGGAGCAAAGCTGCCGCCATTGATCCAATCTCTAAAACTCAGAAACTTATAATAAAGATTATCCTCAAACTACCGATCACAAGCAGCTCGGATGAAATCTTTAGGAAAATCTGTGTTATGGACATTAGGCAACTTTATGCCAAAAACATACTAGCATACCTCTTCAAACACAAAACCACTTTTGACAATGTCCAAACTGCTTGTGATACTAGAACTAAAGGACATAATCTCTTACAAATCCCTTTCGCTAAAACAACTTTTGGCCAGAGAAATTTTAGATATTTTGCAACAAGGCTATATAATGCTCTCCAAATAGCCATTAGACTGAACAATTTTTTTTTAAAATATAAAACAAACACCAAGTCTTGGATCATCAGCCAAGACAGATCCAAGATCAAAAATTTTATAAAAACCCCTTCATAAGTATGTACTCCAACTAGACTAGCTGATTAACCAATTTATCATTTATTATTATTATTTATTATTTTTTTATCATTTTCACATTGTCATTTAATGTAATGAAATCTTATATGTATCAAATAATATGTAAACACTAATTTATGTATCCAATACGTCTGTCTCGACACATGTATATCCTAGTGAGACAGACATAGAAAAACACCTGTAAAAAAAACTTTATATTTATAATAAAAAATGTTATTTTTCTCTATTGTTGCAGAGAAAATAGAAGAGGAGGAGCACTATCTCCACCCGAGCTTGGCTCCCGTTCCCGTGGAATCGGTAGGTGTCTAAACCACCGTCACTTATTTAAAGACATTCTGTGATACAACTGGAACTGCTCCTAACTGTGATTCTTTTGGAACTGTTCCTGTGATTTCCTTGGAACTGTTTCATATTCTGTGATACTGTTTCTTATTTACTGTGATATTAAAATAACCACTACTGTGCTTTGTTCTCTTTAAAAATATTTATTCCATAGACAAGCTCGTCACTTCGAAATGGTATTGTATTATATTTATTTTTTACGACTTTTAAACATTTGGTTAATGTAAATTGTTTTAATGTACCTACCTGTTTATTGCAAGGTGAAAAAGTACTTAAGTCACAGTGAAACACTCTTCACAATGCGTTCACGCTATTTTAAGTTATTTTATAATAATATATTCAAAAACTTAGAATATCGAACTTAACGTTAACTAAAATTACCTTATATCTGAATTCTGTTATATTCTTATATAACATTGATTTGTAGAATTTTTATTGAGAGTCTTTTACAATAGTCAAAAATTCATTTTATCTTTCACCATACTGGTAATTGTTAAAAAAAATTTAATGTGATGGAATTTGTTAATGAATCTTTTATTGTGATGGAAATTGTTAACAACCCTTTTTAAATTATGGAAAATTTCAACAATTTTTTTCTAGACAGTGGAAATTGTTTCTCAAATAATGATGTTGCTAGGAACGTTTTCACTGTGTCTGTAGTTGTCTTTCATTAAATTGATCTGTATTCTATCTTTCACTGTGATTACTACTCAATATCAACTGTGTTTTTGTAAAACCCTTCAAGCCACATTTTTTGGGAATGTTACTTTTCAGTTATTTTATACAGGATAGTCTACAAAGAATGGTGAGGTAATTTTTGCTTAAGGCATTTTTAATACTAAAAATTTTTGCCAGCGATTTTTTTAAAGTTATTTCAAACAAACTGTAGAAAAAATCTCTCAAAACTCTCATAATTATAAATAGAATTGCATACAACATACACTTTCATATTATTATAAACTTTAAGATTTTAAATATTCGTTTTTATCGTCTCCTGTAAATTTTTAATTTTGTGGCTTGGAGGGTTTTGCCAAACCACATTCGATTATTGCAATAAAAGTACGTAATTATTAATAGGTAAATTAAGAAGTTGTTATTTTGATTGATCCGTAAGTATATCAACAAAAATAAGACACATTACAACTCACTCGCTTAATATAAAATATTGTAAATTTATTAAGAATCTCTTCAAATTATTCGTAATACGGTTGAAAACGGGATTGCAGGCCTTCAATGAATGATTCGGCAGGTTTCCTAATAAACTTTCAGTAAAACGCGAATGTGTTATCGCGACGTCGAAACACGTCTAAAATAAAAATAAATGTAATATCTTCGCTTTTCGTCATTGCATTAGGACAAACGCAGGTGCATGAACACGTGTTCCGGTATATTATGAACACGTTTAAAATAAAATAAACTAATATTTTCGCATTTCATCATTACATAATATCAGTACAAAAGTGCATGAACACGTTTTCTGATATATTATGAATGTACTAAAAGTTTATTAGGAAACGGCCTAGATTTTAATAAATCAGCAATACATTTTTCTCCGTGCACCGGATAGAGATAATTTTTTATGGCTATTATTTTTGAGTCCTCTAGTATTTTTGTTTGTTTTTTTTTTAAATAATTGATTAGTGTCTCACTGTGACATCAATAATTGTTTAGAGTCTCACTGTGACACCAATAATTGTTTAGAGTCTCACTGTAACATTCAATAATTGTTTGGAGTCTCACTGTGACATCAATAATTGTTTGGAGTCTCACTGTGACATCAATAATTGTTTAGAGTCTCACTGCGACATCAATAATTGTTTAGAGTCTCACTGTGAAATCAATAATTGTTAGTCTCACTGTGACATCAATAATTGTTTATAGAGTCTCATACCTTTGATAAAAGTGACTGATTTCTGTAGTAATTGTATGAAAGTGAATACAAAATAAAGCTGTTCAATGAACTAGTGACTTGTTTGATGTTTTATTCCACTGTGTATTACTGATGATCTGCCTTGTCTTTTACAGGAGCCCTTCTAGTGCCGCCGCACGGCCGCCCAAAACATTCGAGCATTTGAATGCTTTCGCAAATTGCACCAAACCGCTGCTTGAAATATCATTTGAATATTATTATATATAATATATTCATTAGGTTACAATGCAATGCCCTTTGACGACGTGGAAACAGCCACCAGTAAAATACTTCACCAAGGATTAAATTATTAGTTATATCATCTAATTATTTTGTACATCAAAAAAACTCTTAGAAAGTTTGAAAATAATATAATAATAGGTACATATTTAAAAAGTTTTTCATCTTAGTCATGGTGACTTGATTTTGAACATATATGACAAATCGTCGTCGTGCTTGCAAGACCGGCTATGTGAGTTTTACCAAATTTTACAGAGGAAGCCAAAAAACTTCCTCAGTTTTGTATTCAAATGCGTCAACAAAAAAATGTTTGAATGAGTATTGTGCGAAAGCTGTTAAACTTTTGCACGTAGCCGAGATTGGTTGAAATTTTTGGTGTAAAAAAACAAGCGCAACGACGAAATGACATTTAATAGTATGTAAAAAGTTAATTTGGTTTTTCAACCACCATAATGCAAACCTAGTTTGGTTTAAAATTTTGTAATACGCAAATTGTGCATTTGTTTGTTATATTATCGCATTAGCGATGAATCAATAATTTTCTCTGCAAATGCATGTTTTTTACAAATGGTTCATAATTAAATTTATACGTCGACTCGATGAATCAACTCTAACAATATTTTTTCACAATGAAATCAAATTTGATGGCGTAAGTCCTATTTCATACAAATCTGCGTTTATCATTTCTATTAAAAGTTAGTATGGCTAGCAATTAATTCAGTCATTGATATTTGGGTTGATGTAACGTAAAAACACTCGCTGAATTTGACTAATCTTTATGTTTTTTCAATGCCTTCCAGGCGCCCTCCATACCGAGCATCACGTACAAGCCGTCGGCCGACTGTGCGTATTCCATGCTGGTCAACCAAATTAAGGGTAAGACGAACGAGACCGAAGGGGACGGTTCGACCGAAATGGACATAGCGCCTCCGGGAACCGAAATCCTGCCCCTGCCCATACGACCAGAGACGACCGAAAGCACATTCTCCAAAATGGACGTGGAACAACTGAAGAAATACGCAGCGTACACGTTTCAACCGATTGTAAATCAACCGGATATTTCTAAAGCTGCAGTAATGTACAATAAGAACACAACAACAGAAGCGGTGAAAGCTGTCGTTAGTACGGTTGCTGCTGTTACAGCTCCCTCGGTTGTTGTGGAGAAAGAAATTGTTCCGTACAGCAGTCCATTTAATTCAAACACCAATTCACCGAGACCGGAGAAATTCAAGTCGGGAGGATTGAAGCTGATTCACTATTCTGACAGTGAAGACAACTCGGACTCTTCAGATTCTGGTAAGAAAACTACCTTAAACCCTAAAATTTATAATAGTACAGACTTTTTAATCTAATTTAATATGACGAATTTAACAGGTAAGTGAACCGAAAAATAGTTTGAACCTTTTTCTTACTGACATCTGGCGTTCACCAGTTAAAATATTCTTATTTGTTTACATAAAACAGTTTGAAGACGATGATGGTGAAACAGCACAATAGTGCGTGTGGGGGGGGGTGCTGAGGTGATGCGTGATTTTTTTTGTTAACCCTTTCAGACCTCAATTATATTTGACCCTTGATAACAGTTGGTATAGTGTTTTCTTTTTTCATTTCATTTGAAATAACGTTATGCCTCAGAGGGCATATTTCACACAAAATGACAAATCGTACACTGTGTACAAAAAATATAACATTCCATTCAATAAAAAAACATTACATAAAAATTCAAATGTTGAAAAAATACCTTCAAAACTAACATTTAAAAAAAAAAGTTAAAAAAGACATTTGCTCGGGATTGAACACAAAAATCATATTTCAAAATTTAAATATGGTTACTGCCTAAATCATTAGCTAAAATACAAAAAAAAACTAGCTCGCCAAGCTAGTTGTACCAACAATTGAGAAACGAAAACTGCCAATTTTTATTCATGTATTTTCAAAATATACACACAGTCTGTAAGAGTTAAGCCTCACTATTTATAAAATTATAGCTGTATCCTGCTATTATTATTTATAATTAATTATTATTGTTTATTTATGTGTTTCAACATAATTCAGAAGAATTAATGAACTTCTTAAGATAAGCAATAATAAGTCTATCAAGAATAGAATAGTAACATTTTTGTTATTTGTTTTTGGGGTGTTATGACGTGTTGCGCTCCTCTCAAGCCAACGTTACAGTGTTCATCATCAGGGCAGATGACACATCTGCCCTGATGATGGACACTGTAATGTTGTCCGAAACGTTGGCTAAAGAAGGAGTTAGCGCAACACGGCATAACACCCCAAAAACAAACAACAAAAATATTTTTGGTCGTGAAAATTTGGCCGTGAAAATCTTAAATCATAGGAAAGGAACAGTTTAAAAAAATGAGTTGTGGTTGTGAAAAAGAAAATTTGTTGTGAAATTTACCTGGAAATAAAATAAGATTTATAAATCGAAATCATTTCAAAATCATGATAGTTCAGATCGTAAGAATGCGGTGAAAGGATTTTTAAAAAACCTGTTGCGTAGTAATGAAAAAATTTTGTTCCACTGATTTAATTTTCTTTTGTTAAACTATCATGAATTTGAAATGGCTTAAATTTAAAAATCTTATTTTATTTCCAGATCAATCTCACAGCAAATCCTCCATAATGATTCCCCCGCCTGATCTTCAAATAATCGTGGACAAGATGGCGTCCTATGTTGCCAAAAACGGCGACGCCTTTGAGAATATCGTCAAGATGAAGGGAGATCCGAGGTTCTTCTTCCTGAACCCCGAGCATCAGTACTATGGGTACTACAAACACAAGAGGTCATTTTACGAACAGTCCAGAAAACAGACAGTTATCAGCGCTGCAGACAAGAGCGATCTTGAGAAAGATACTGTGAAAGAAGAAGCGCAAAGTAAAGGTTAGTTGAATTGCAATCTTTATCAGCACTGTAAGCCTCGTAGCGTTTGAAATGAATTCTATAAAAAAAACTAACAATGTGTTATGTCTGCCTTTACTATGCAGACTTCGGTGTTGGGAACTCTTTAAAATTAGTAAAAGGTTATTATTATAATTGTGTTTATTTACTGTGATGTTCTACCCTTCAGGGTAGTCAGCCGTGGACTTCTTGCCACAGACTTCCAACACTCCTTGGATGGAAGATACCTCTTTCAGTAATTAATAGGTTACTTGTTATTAACTGGTTTATTTAGAATATCGCGTGTACAATATAACCGCGTTCGTCAACCTTTCTCTGAACTAGCTAGATTCGATCTGCCAGCGGGATTCCAAATGAAACCTAACCTGAAGCTGAGACGCCCTCTGTCGTCGGAGGCTAAAACTAAGAGCACTGCCATCTGTGTCTAAAAGCCCGAAGCTTTATACACAACATCTTCCCCCTGCTAACTAGAAACCTGTCTACGATATTTCATTGTTACAGTATTATTTTTAAAATCACGAATCTATACAATCGCAAACAGATGTCACTAAAATCAATATTATTAAAATCAAGAACTAAATATTTGAAAATATATCATTACACACAAAATTAAATAATTCATTAAGCACTGACTCTACTCCAAAAAGATGTTGACTCTATAAGTAGCTGATTCTTTCCCTGGAGGTCATTTCAAAGACGTCTGGGACGAAGTCGTCCCGCCCATGGTGCTGGTTCATTTTGTGGTGGGCTTCTGTTTCTCCCTGGAGAGCTGAAATCAAGAGAACACCGGTTAAAATCTCTCAAAAGGAGTGACGTGTCAACCTCATCTGCCCAGCATTTCGTCATATCAGACGCGAAAGGTTCACTCTCTGCCTCTTCCTCTCTGTGCTGCGGACATCCTCTCAGTTGATCAATATGCCTTTTCCACGACATCTGTGTCCCCACAATTTTAAT
This sequence comes from Hesperophylax consimilis, assembly GCF_061612785.1. Taxonomy (NCBI): domain Eukaryota; kingdom Metazoa; phylum Arthropoda; class Insecta; order Trichoptera; family Limnephilidae; genus Hesperophylax; species Hesperophylax consimilis. The sequence goes on from NC_142857.1 coordinate 8,245,886, forward strand.
AATATACAGTTTTTTTCCCAGTCTTTTTTCAACAATTCCTTTTGCCCAAGAACATTTATTCACTTGTCTGAAGTCTCTCGCTAAACACTTCTGACCTATCTGAAAACTTCTACAAACAACCCCACCGAAATTCCTAAACTGATTTTCTTGACCTTTATTAATATTCGCATTCGCTAAATTCTCTGTCGAGGTTGCTACGTTTCCTTCAAAACTTTTAGGTAAAAGGCTACTAAAGGTTGATTTTAATCTCCTACCAAACATTAGCACTGAGGGTTCAATTCCAGTTGTGGAATGTGGAATATTTCTATAATCACTTAAAAATTCATATAATCTATCTCTATAATTTGACTTAAATACGTTATTAACAAGAATTTTCTTTAAAAAATTCTTCACTTTTTTTACCGAGTTTTCTGCCTGCCCATTGCTTTGGGGATGACGCACTGGCGTTGTCAAAAACTCAATATTATTATACTCTAAGAAATCTTTGAACTCCTGACTAGTAAAAACGGTTCCATTATCAGTTACAATACAGTCCGGGTACCCAAAATTTGAAAAAATTCTCTTCAACTCATTAATCGTATGACTTGAGTCTGCTTTCGGTATTTCCACACAATCTACCCATTTTGAGAAAGCGTCGCAAATAACTAAAAACATTTTCCCCGAAATTGGCCCACAATAATCCAGATGCAGCCTCTTCCATGCTGATCCTGAATTAGGCCAGACTGATAAATGACTCTTAGGTGGTAACGGCCTAACTGCTGCACAATCTTTGCAACTTTGAACGATTTTCTCTAAGTCCTTGTTCATTGACGGCCACCAAAAATAACCTTTGGCTAATCCCTTCATTTTTACAATGCCCAAATGCGATCTGTGTAACAAATCTAAAACTTTACTCTGAAGCGAACTTGGAATTATAATTCTATGTTGCCAAAACAAACAATCATTTTCAATAGATAATTCATTCCTTTTCATCCAGAATTTCCATAAAAAACTATCGCGATTTACCCACTTGGGCCACCCTCTACGAAGATGCCCTAAAATTCCTTGAATTTCTGGGTCTGAGCCTGTTGCTGCGACTATACGCTTTACATCTAAGTGTTCACACTTTTCTATATAGCCTATGAAATCGGAACCTAGATCGTCTTCCGATTTTTCCTCTGAGTTTTCCAACGGCAAACGCGATAAATAATCCTTATATTCCTCTTCAGGGTCCACCGAATTAATTGTATTTTGTACTGAAGCGATTTCTAACCCAAAAATATCCATGAAATCTCTACCTACAATTAGATCTGAACCTCCCGCAACAATTATAAATGTAACATTATTGTTTTTATTTTTGAACTTCACGTCAAAAATAACTTTGCCAATAACTTTCAAAGGATTCCCTGCGTACCCAGTAATGATACGGTTATCCGCCAATAATTTTAATGAACCAAAATGACGCTTAAAGATTTCTTCCTGCATTACACTTAACGAAGATCCCGAATCGACCATCGCTCTTAAATGCTTGTCGTTAATTATAATGTCTGCTGTGAACGGTTTTATTGAAGCTATCACATGATTATTACAACAAAAATCCTCAACAATTGGATTTACACTATTTGAAAAGTTATTATTCACACAATATTTTTGCAGATGACCTACTTCATTGCATTTGTAGCATCTCGCATTGCGAAATTTGCATGAGTTCGTACAATGACCCGTTTTCTTGCAAATTCGGCACTGGGTTTTCGCACCCGATGGTACTGTATACGTCGGTTTGTTTACAGATGAACTCGCGGCAAACTTTTGTTTATTGCCCTTAGAAAAATGCCTACTGCTAGTATTCTTACTGATGATGTTAACCTCTGATTTAACTGAATTATTTGGAACGTCTAAAACTGACATACTATTAGCTATTTCCTCTAGTTCGCTAAGTGACAATTTCAGCCCTTCCAAGTAAATCTTGTCTTTAATGCGACCCGGTAATAATCCAATGGCAAACATATCTACTAAATTTTTCTCCAACCTAGCTTCAAATTCACAATACGTTGACAAAGACCGTAATCTAACCCCAAAATCTTTAATGGATTCGCCCGCCTCTTGTCTTGCTGAAAAAAATACTTTGCGTTCTTTGAATACTGAACGCTTTTTACTGCAATGTTTTTCAAGAAGTGCCCATAATTTTTCAAATGATACGTCCGTAACTCTAAGTGGAAAACACAAATTTATCAACAAAGAGAGTGTATCCGGCTCCAAAAGATTTAACAGAAACGCCCTTTTTTTATCCGCGTTAATCTCATCATTTATAACGAAAAACTGTTCTAGACGAAGCTTAAACACGAACCAATCTCCCTCGAGATGATTAAAACTCGGAATTCTTCCCGATTCCATATCTACACGAAGCACAGACCACAATAAAAACACACAAGAAAAAAAACAAAACCCGGAACAATAACCTCCAACAAAAAAAACAACTACTTAACTCAGGAACTCTTCTCTCCGCCGCCAATCTTCCAGAAATTCCTTCAAAAGTTGCTATTATCCACCGCTCGCCTTGGCAATAGATAGATGCTGCAAACACCGCACGTCCTGGCAATGTTTTATTGTTCCAAATTAGCTCCACCGCTCGCCTTGGCAATGGATTATTTTCCTTTGTTAAAATGGTCCTCTGGTAAATTGCCTCTTAATTCCTAGAACAGAAATCGTCGATCTTGTCTCCCTTCTCCACGAAGGAATACACAATTGGAAGTCACCCCGTGACTTAGCCCTCACGTTCCCGGTTGACAAAATTTTGCTGCCGTGTGACAACAAAAAAAAATTCTCCAGTTATCGTTCGACTGCGCCAGCTGTGATGTTCTACCCTTCAGGGTAGTCAGCCGTGGACTTCTTGCCACAGACTTCCAACACTCCTTGGATGGAAGATACCTCTTTCAGTAATTAATAGGTTACTTGTTATTAACTGGTTTATTTAGAATATCGCGTGTACAATATAACCGCGTTCGTCAACCTTTCTCTGAACTAGCTAGATTCGATCTGCCAGCGGGATTCCAAATGAAACCTAACCTGAAGCTGAGACGCCCTCTGTCGTCGGAGGCTAAAACTAAGAGCACTGCCATCTGTGTCTAAAAGCCCGAAGCTTTATACACAACATTTACGTTACAATAAAAAGGTCTGAATTAAACTACACTGTTCATTACCCGAGGGTAGGTAATTCTCTGGCTCCCGAGGAGCTTGCTCTCTGACAATATCATCTCACAAGTACCTGTTACACCCTAGCGACATCTGACAGACTTTGGAGTAAGCTTTATGACTAGCGCCATCTATCAATCAAATACTCAACCTTATTACCATACATCACACCATGTATCATTGAAGAGATGAACTGATAAAAGTGTGTTTGAAATCGATAGTCTATCCCATCAGGGAATGTGGAACAAACCAACTTGTGCGAAGCGGGGTGGGGACGTGACCGTTTCCCTTTCTGTGATTTGTCAATAAATTTTGATGTCTATGGTTTGAAACACTTTCTGTTCAGGGATTTTCTGTCCAATGAATTCTATGTTCTTTGTCAACACAAAATCGTTTTTGTTCTTTGTCAATACAAAAACATTCTTCAATTATGTGTATAAATAAGTTAATATTTTTTTAATATTCATTGAAAAATCCAAATAAGGTACTGTTTTCTAAATATATACTTAAACTTTTTGTCCGCAGCACCAGGACCAGTTTCCTTCTCAATCAAGAAGATGAAGGAGCCGGAACCCATTTTGCCAAAACCCGCCTTACCTTACGAATCCAGTTCCGACGAGGAAACCACCAAAGAAACCACTGAGAGTAATGACAAAACTTGCCCCACAACCGAAGATCCAAAACCTGTATCCATACAACCAAAACAAAACATTGAAATACCCGTAATGATCGATGCTCCGAAAATTGCAATACCTGAACCTGAACCTGTTCCAAAACCGATTGCCGTAACAAAGCCAATTTCTGTACCGAAACCGATTGCTGTAACAAAGCCGATTTCTGTACCGAAACCGATTACAACAGCAAAATCATTGATTCCGGTGGTTCCAAAGCCTGTACCTCCGCCACAAAACAATCGGGTCATCCATAACGAACCGAATTCTTCAGAAAATGTATCAACACCTCCCTTACCCCATGTTAAATCAAGTTCACATAAGAAGAGTCATAGATCAGAGAAGAGTTCATCTGAGAAGTGGTACGCTTTGGGGGAAAGCGATGACAAGAGAGACAATTTGGACAGGAGGAAAGAGAGTAAGAGAAAGCGGTCGCACAGCAGGAAGAGATCCAAGAGAGATCGGTGCGATGATGTCATCACTATCGATGAAGATTCGGAACCGGTGGACCCGTCAGATTTTATTGATCTCACAGATGATATTGATGATAAAGGTATGTTTTTATTTACGCAGCTATCGAATATGTGATCCATCGTGTGCAGATCACATAAATAAATGTGATCCATGAAGTCTCACTTAAACACATATAGTCTTACTAGTTAGATTCTTATATGCCCGTTCCATATTGGTGTGGAAAAGCCGGCCCTGGGCCTGGTTTAAACAAACGCCATGGTAATAAGTTAGGTTTTTCACTGTTCTGAACTTACGTGCCGCGTAATATTTACACTGCGTTTTTTAGTAGGCTAATAATGTGTTAAAACATACCATGTGATGGGATATGTAGATTGAGTCGAAATAGCCCAACATTGTTAAAGTTTTTAGTTATTACATGTTTTTAAATATTGTTTTGTTTGAAACTTACTCGGAGTTGACTCGAAGATTGTGGGAGCAATGTAACATTTTAATATAAAAAAATAACTAATGCTGATATCTTCAGAACCAGAAACTTATCTACAAAGCAGAAATTCTGTTAGTATTTCGCAAACAGTTTTATTTTTTCTTGCAACATCATTTCATTAATGAGTTATTGAGCATTGAAATATTCTTTCAACTGCCAAAATAAAAGACAAGATACTGTATTATGTGTCACCGTTCTGTTTTGTCATAGAACCGTTTTTGTTCAGATAAAAACTCGGAGAGCGGCGACAAGAACAAGATCCAGACGGACCGCAAACGCCGCGCTGCCGCTTTCCTGTCATCGCTCAAGGGGTCGGGCGAGCAGGCACGCCACCAGTCCTCACTGGCCAGCGCCATGGCCGAGACGCTCCACACGTTGCAGGACGACGGCCGGCGCAGAAGGAGACGAGACGACCGCAAGAAGTCCAAGAAGAGCCGGAGAGAGTCGAGGGAGAGACGTTATTCAGGTAGCTAGAGTAGTAGATAGTATGTCATATTAAATGTTAACCATAAACAATTAAACATAATACAAGATTTACTCATAATGAAGAAGGGGTGATTCCTAGAAGTATCAATAAATGCCGCGAAAGAACCATCAAATGTATTGTAGACAAAATATTAAAAAACTACCAATGACAATTAAAAATAATTCCCCTTATATCGCTAAAGACAAGTACAGGGTTTTCCAATAAGAGGTGTTATTTTGAATAGCCCGCTATTTCGGTAGATGTTACTTTTGAAGCTGTCATTTTTTGACATTTGACAAGTAGAAACTACGCCATTAATAAAAATGGAACGATACACGCTTCGATTGGGTCCTTGAAATGCGTGAAAATGATCCGGAATTCCATCGAAAAATCATCCCATTTCCACCTCGGTGGCTTCGTAACAAACAAAATTTTCGCATCTGGGGCTCGGAAAACCCAAGAGTTATTGTTTAAAAGCCTCTCTATCCTCAACGTGTGACTGTTTGGTGCAGTTTATGGTCTGGCGGAGTCATTGGACTTTACTTTTTCGCAAATGAGGCTGGAGCAACAGTTACGGTGAATGGATTGTGCTATCGAGAGATGATTAATGATTTTTTTATGGCCCTAATTGGATGGTATTGATCTGGACAACGTTTACTTTCAACAAGACGGCGCTACGTGCCACACAAGCAACGAAACCATTGATCTTTTACGATTGAATATTTACTTCTAATCTGTCTGTTTTTATTGTTTATTCTAGAATCGGGAGATGAAATGGACCACTCTGAGCGAAGTTCTAAACACCACAGCAGCAGAAAACACTCAAAGAAATCCAAAAAGAGCTCATCTAAGGAAGAGAGGCAAGCATTAACCTTTATTGACTGAGCGTAGCGAAGTCCTGTTTTGACTCAACCTTTTTGCATTTCGTCTGTCTGTAAATTTGTTTGTTAGTTTCGTTTCTGGTTCAAGGTGGTGGCAGTGTCAACAGATTTTTTTTTTCAAATTTGAAATCTTCTCGTTTATTTGGACTTTCTTTGCATTTTTTCAATAAATATTTTGGTAGGTACCTGCCTGAAGGATTTTTCAAAGAGAATTGTCATTGTGATATTTCTTTGGAAAAAATTTATAATTCCTTATTTGAAATATTTTTTTTTTTTTACATAAAATAATACATTAGAAACGTTCCTTTCCAAATTTTATGAAAAAAAAACAAAGATGCCGAAAATAGAGTTCCTCGGCCGCCCCTTCAAATTCGGGTAGTATCTTTGGAGTTAATTCGTAATAATACGAATTATTCCCATGTAAATAGAACTTTCGCAGCTGTGTAATAGCTAATTATATTCATAGAAATGATTTTTGAAAATATCTTTAAGGATAAGGTGTAACGATAATGAGAGGAAAATTATAATCATATTTTTTAGGATGTGAGGTTCACAGAAATACTAGTTTACTGTCATTTTAACTGCATTGCTAAACCATGGCATTTTTTACCCTTATTAATATTTTGTAATGTTCTGCAGGTACCAGGGAAGCAGATCACATAAAGAGGAGAAAATATCAAAACGGTGAGAATGTTAAAATTTCCATTAATTACAAACTAGCTGTACCCCGCCACTCGTTGCTGTGGCTCAGTCTGTCTGTGCAGATAAAGAAACAGTAGCATGTGTTGCTTTTACGTTCAACAGATGGTGCTGTTAAATATAAAATGGAACCCATGGAAGACTAAAGTTTTACAAAACAGAACAGAGACCGTTTAATATAATCAATTTTTTATTATTATTTATTTATTTTGAGGCACTATTGCGTTCTAATAACTCGTTGAAACCATTTCCACTAATATCATGCGACTAGCACTGCGCTAGGACCAGGCCGGCTTTGGAGGTCAAATTGGATTATTGAAGGTTGAAAAGTGGAACCAATTTCTACACTTTGTGTCTTATTTAAATAGTCTGAGTTCTCAACAAATCAGTACCAATTTTGAAAATGGCATTTAAAATAATTTTCTGTTAAAAATATTACTTTATAGGTTGGTACTTTATTGCTTGCCTGAATTCTCCAAACAAAACACTACATTTTGAAAATGACACTTAAATTTCAAGCACCGTTTTTAGAGTTCATTGAACCGAAGTTATAGCAGAGTCACAACCGAAATTAAAAGATATTCTCGTTATCACTAGAAACGTTGCTTGAAATGGCTTTATCCATATTTAGTGAACAGATATGAATATCCAGGTACTTCCCAACCTTCCACGTTCTCATCTCTTCCACCCGCTTACATCATTCCGCAAAATGGGAATACTAGTTTTATTTGGTCCCACCAACTCGGGCAGTTCAGACTCTTACATTTAAAAAATAGAAGCGTCTTTCTGGTTTCAATGATATACATAATTCTCAAATGTATTATTTTTTTTCTTCTAGGCACGATCGTTCGCCCAAAGCCGAAGAAAATGCCGAATTGAAAACACTTGAAGAATCGTTCAAAATATGCCGCAAGCAGGACAAATTGTTAACCTCTTCGCTTAAAGAGCTCGTAAAGGAAGCCAGAAAGGAACTCATATCCAAAGAACCCATTAAAATGGCCGTGGACATATTTTCAAACGATTCGTCCAACGAACGAAGTCCCGCATCCAGCATTAGAAATCTACGAGCTCGTGATGATGATGACTGGGAGAAGGATGACAGTGAAGATGAAAGCAAAGATAGTAATCCAAATACCTCCAGTTCTATCGAAGGTTCCGATTAATTATGTACAAAATTTTAGGTTAACTTTGCCTTATAGTTTTAAATTATTAATGATGTTGTTGAAATGTATGTAATCGAACGATAATTGGTTGGTATTTCTACAAAACAATAATTGGTTTGTATATGTACAAACAATTATTGGTCCGTATATATACTAAAAATACTTTATGAATAATAAAGAACTCCTTTGTATATTATTACAAATTTTGATATTGTACCCTCTGTCTTGTGGACCCTTCTAAAGTAATCATTGATTGCTATTTGAATTTGAATTGTGTATGTACAATATTTTATTACATGTATTTGTAATGCAATGCCTTTGTCCAATAAATTATATTTTATAAATGTTGAATTCATTATTTCACCACTAGAGAGGTTCAGAGATGTGCTTTATTTCAAATAAATCCTTTTCAAATGGAAATGCAAAATGCAAAATGGGTATTTTCCATTTTGCATTTTAAATGCTTTTCTATAAACCATTTTGCATTTTAAATGCTTTTCTCAATGCATTTTCCATTTTAAATGCTTTTTTGCAACATTCTTCCTACTATCTTCACTCATCTTTTTTTCATAAGCCCCAAATATCAGTCGGTCCTCAACCTCGCTATGAGAGATAATTTACATTTGTCAAGTTGCTCCCTGGTAGGAGCCCTGGCAATTGAGTGATACCTTTAAAAAAAATACTGATTCAAATAGGTACTGAACGTGGGGCCATGATGCTGTAATATTAAATTTTAGATAGCAGTTTCTATGTTTTTACGTTGGCAACATTAGTCCCGCGCAAATTTTTTGTGGTTTCATAATCTGTAGTCGTGGTGTTTTTGGATTTACCATCATGTAATATGTTTGTTCTACATTGATGTCCATTATTAAATGACAAAATTGTTTAAAAATTCTATAATTATTTTAATTGTTTGACCTGAGAAACCATTTTGCATTTTAAATGCATTTTGAAAATAGGTATTTTGCATTTGAAATGCTTTTCTAAAACCCATTTTGCATTTTCAAATGGAAAAGTGTTGACCCATTTCCATTTTGCATTTCAAATGGTTTTGGGTACCCATTTTGCACATCTCTGGAGAGGTTAAACTATTGCTATTTACAAATCGTAAATGAAAACCTTTAAATTTCTTGATTTTTAACACTAGAACAACCGGGTACCCATAATCGGGTACCATAACCTACAAAGACCGCAACCGTCATATTGAAGGCTGATCACTGTGTAATTTTTTCTATAATCTTTAAATAGTATAAAACAAAGTCGCTATCTGCGTCTGTTTGTGTGCTTAGTTCTTCTGAACTACGCAACGGATTTTGATAAGATTTTCACTATCATTTAGAAAATTTCTTCCGGAAAGTTTATATACGAGTCGTGTAATTTCTATACCCGCTATATCAACTTTCATTGATTTGGAGAAAACCGCAAAAAACTGTCACATCTCTAGCGTACATAAATAAATGCATTACAATTTTTTATATAATGAATTGGAGTAATAAAATTTCGAATAGCATTTATTTTTCTATATATGTCTAACAATAATTAAGTAATTTCGATAAATAAAATGGATATAGCGGATTTTGATACTCACTTCGTGATTTTGAAAGTCAACTGAGCCGACATGGCGGGTTTAGAAACTCACGCGTAGATCATTTTGACACACGAGCGTGGCGTCAGAGCGGTGGCCATATTGTATTTTGGCAAAATAACTGCTTGTGATTCGTTGAATCCGATATAGCGGGTTTTGATAGTAACTTTCTGTATGATATAGCGGATTTGGTTTCTCACTCGCAGTTTTAACATGGTTTTTGGTCGCGATAAGGAGTGTTTTGAAACTCAATTTTAGGCTCCTCTTGTTGCTCGCAAAAATGTGAACAAGATGTCATACTCAGATCATTTTGTCAAAAAATCGGATATAGCGGGTATAGAAATTATAGGATTCATATATAAAACATGCATATTATATTTATAGTAAGTAGAGAAAAGTCGATGTTTTATAATCAAGTTGTAAAATAATATATTTGAGCGCTTACGTTGCTAACGCTGGCTAAAACTTGTACGATACATCAAAATAATGTACTACGGAATTCTATATCATAAAAAGGCCTATAGAAAAGTTCTGAATGGTAAATGTCTATCTCCTAAGGATAACCCCCCCAAATGCCGGGTACATGTCAGCTAGTATAAAATAAATTAACCAATTATTAATTTAATCCGGTACACATTTGGTAGAATATAATATACAAAAACACAAACTAAACGAATATTCGTCAATTTGAAATACATGAGATATACTGAGACTAGTGATGTATAAATTCCCGGGAATTTATTTCTGGGGAATATTTCCGGGATATATTCCCCTGGACGGGGAATTTTGATTTTCACAACATAATACCTCAAAAAGAATAATATTTATTAAATAAAAAATAAAATATACACACATATGGTATATATAGAGCAGGATAAATCCATAAAAACTATTCCCATATATATAGAAATAGGATACAAGAGAAAAATAACAAAAAAACACTGATCAAAATTATTTTAAAGTGAGTAGTGTCTCTATATAATTGTATACTATACAGTATTAGTAGCCTATATACACTTTATGCTAGTAAACGGTACATATAAAAAATCAATCGTAAAACTGTAAAAATGACACAACTTCACAGATCGTTACTGTTCATCTGATGATACCGATTAGACACGGACACTATCAACTTCGCTTCCACTTTCACCTTCATATTCTTCTTCTTCTTCATCCGACCCGGACGAAATTGTTGCCGACTCAGGATTATCTACGTTTTCTTCTTCCTCAGCACAGTCAATTGGATGTTTGCGTTTGCGAGTACCAGATACGTTTGAAACGTTATGATGCGAAGCAATCTGCTCATCCGTGGAAGAAAGGGTTTTCTTGGGAGCAACTTGAGAGCCTCTTTCAGAGGAAAGAAGTTTCCAATTGTGTGCCACAAATGTTATTTTCCCTGCTCTTTGAGTTGTTAGACGATTCCTCCGTGTTGTATGAATGCGACTAAACGTGCTAAAAGATCTCTCAGTGGCTGCTGAAGTAATGGGAGCAGGCAATATTCTTATGGCAACCTGTGACAAATCAGAACATCCGCACATCCCCTTCCACCAGGTCACTGGCGTGATTTTATCGACACTTCCACAGGAAAGCCTTGCTCCATGATTCTACTTTAGCCCTATAATTGGCTAAATCAACAAGAACATTTGCACTATCAACAGTCTCCATATGACTTGCTACTTGGTCAATGAATTCAAGTGCTTCAAGTTGCTGTGCGTGGCTTGCAGATGTCCTTGGGAACCTGGATCTAGTAGGGCAGCAGCCAGATGTATTGGAGCAATAGCAAATTCTTTGCGCTGTGTCGCCTTTTCCAGTATTTGCGTCTCTTCGGCATGTGACAGTAGAGACGCTGGAAGAGTTTTACTTAGACTGCTCTCAATATCCTCAAAGGGGGGGGGGGGCATAAGTGGTAGGGAAGTCCCTAGATCAGGGGATGTCGTCTTATATAACTGCTAACACTCAATAAAGCATCCAAGAGAAGTGTTGAAACCATTTTATTAAAAATAAAATAAATTCCCCGTTTTCGGGAATTTATTAGAGGTCGGGGAATATTCCCCGGGGAATATTCCCGGGTCTACATCACTAACTGAGACCAATCAATGTACAGAGTACAGATTGAGTTCAAATGATATGAGATACTGTAAGAAGGGAAATTTTTATTATTATTACTGCTATAATGTTTATTATAATTATTTTTTTAATGGTGGGGGGTGGGCCGTTGAAGATAAACATACTTGGAAATTAGGCGGTGAGCCAGAAAATGTTAGCAACCTATATATGAAAAAAATTAAAGCCATAATATTTTGCACTGGAGTTCTGGAGTTCTCACTGGAGTTCTTTGTAGGTTGACGGCCGGCATAGTCCAGTGGTAACGCATTGGACTGCCATTCCGAAGGTCGCGGGTTCGAACCCGGCGTGCGCAAATAAATTTTATTTGATTAATTTGTGTTATCTCACAATTAATTGATTAAAATAATATATAGTATATTTGCGGCACGTTCCAGAGTGGAAGATACTACCAGTATCGCCCTGGTGTAAGACCACCATTCAGAATTGAAACGTTGCTCCAAATGGCTTTAGCCGTGTTTAGTGACTAGATCTGAATAGCCAGGTACTTCCCCACCTTCCTCTTTCCCTTCCCCATTTACCTTCAGCCTCACAACATCCCCCAATTGGGGATGCCATAGTCTCACTGGCTCCAGACGGGAGCAGTTGGGACTCTTGTGAGGTATTCACTATAAAAAAAAGGCGAAATATTGGTCAGTTCACTTTAGGAAATTGATTTTTCAATTATCGTTTTGAAATGTTTCAATTATAAGAGACTAAATTTACTCAAAATCTTTATTACACTAGATATTTTTTCACTTTAAAAAGATAACTTTGATTCAGAAATATGTTTCCGAAACAAATTTGTCGATTACCAGAATGTTTTGACTGGTTTTGACCATGTTTTGACTTTTGACTGGCAATCACTAACTACACGATAGGTATGGAATATCTATGGTATGTCATGAGTGGTTTATTTATGGGTATATCTATGGAAAAGTCATGATTTGATGTTTATATTTTTTTGACAGTTCAGAAGTTCGGTTTAATTATTTGTAATCGAAATTTGATAAACTTGATTTAAATAATTTACTTTGAGGGGCGTTAATTGAAATAATAATCTAAAGATGTCCTCTATTTATTCCTACTTATTTAAAATGTATAAATTACTTCTCATTGAATGGTAAGACAGATTCTAATATTACGAACTTCAATTATAATAAAAAATAACAATAATATAATGTTATTTTTGTAAATATCCAGAGCCTCAATCCAATACAAATTATTTTTTAAACTAATGTTTGTTCTTTTACTATTTTTTTAAATTTATTTTCCAAATTAAGAACCTACTTCACAAAATGGGTTTGTCACTCGGGTGATTTTCGGCATATTATGCCGAGTTTGTAAAACGTCTTGAGAGATCCCCATAATATGCCATTTTTGACTCGCAGAATTCAAACATTTACGATTTTTTTTTAAATCCTAAAAATACAGGATAAACGGTAAAATATAGGCGAATTCATTGGCTAAATACTACAATAATCAGTTTTTATGATTACTTCATAGGTATTTGAGGGCTAGAAATTTCCAACTCGAAAGCCAATCACTCAACTCATATTGCAATTGTTGACGCGAGCACTCGAGTGGTTGGTTTAAATTTTATTCAAAAATACTTTCGAACTTTTGCTTTTCCCCAGACTGAAATAGTCGTCCCTCATTGTGATACTGATATAAAGTGTTTTTTATATAATTTGTGCGTATTAGACAACGTATCCTATTAACAGCGGTTACTATTAAAAATGTATCTAGCTATTCTGGGGAAACTACATATGGTATATTAAAAATAGAAAATATATCCTTAACTGTTGGACTTTTAATAGGTACAGATTATAGAAATTACACTGTGTTTCAACTTAATTACTACAAGAAACAACGATTTACGTCGGGATAGATGGTAAAAGATTCAATATAATTCCATTTTTATTCAATGACAGTTCAAAATTTACTTTATAAAACAATCCCTTTGCCGCCATTTTGGAATTTTTTTTGTGTAGAGTGACTCCTTGCAAAGTTGACTCGTTTCAATCTGAATACGCATAAATTACTTAATTACCCCAAACTGAGAACCTTAAGACCTATTTTGTGCAGATAGATAGTTCTATTGTAGCAGTTGTTGAAATAAATCGTAATTTCCATAACCTGTGCCTAAAAGTGCAACAGTTATGTATATAATTACCGAAACAAGTAGGAAATTACGAAAGTAGAATCAGCTGGCGATAATTTAGCGTCAGCCATCAAGAAGTTGAAGATGAGATGCGTCTAGTGATGTATAAATTCCTGGGAATTTATTTCTGGGGAATATTCCCCTGGACGGGGAATTTTGGGAATTTTGATTTTAACAACATAATACCTCAAAAAGAATAATATTTATTAAATAAAAATAAAATATACACATATGGTACACATAGAGCAGGATAGATCCATAAAAACTATTCCCATATATATAGGAATAGGATCCAAGAGAAAAATAACAAAAAAACACCGAAAAAATTATTTTAAAGTGAGTAGTATCTCTATATAATTGTATACTGTACAGTATTAGTAGCCTATATACAATTTATGCTAGTAAACGGTACATATAAAAAATCAATCGTAAATTTGTAAAAATGACACAACTTCACAGATTGTTACTGTTCATCTGATGATACCGATTGGACACTGACACTATCAACTTCGCTTCCACTTTCACCTTCGTATTCTTCTTCTTCTTCATCCGACCCGGACGAAGTTGTTGCCGACTCAGGATTATCTACGTTTTCTTCTTCCTCAGCACAGTCAATTGGATGTTTGCGTTTGCGAGTACCAGATAGGTTTGAAACGTTATGATGTGAAGCAATCTGCTCATCCGTGGAAGAAAGGGTTTTCTTGGGAGCAACTTGAGAGCCTCTTTCAGAGGAAAGAAGTTTCCAATTGTGTGCCACAAATGTTATTATTCCTGCTCTTTGAGTTGTTAGACGATTCCTCCATGTTGTATGAATGCGACTAAACGTGCTAAAAGATCTCTCAGTGGCTGCTGAAGTAATGGGAGCAGTCAATATTCTTATGGCAACCTGTGACAAATCAGAACATCCACACATCCCTTTCCACCAGGTCACTGGCATGATTTTATCGTGGTAGGGAAGTCCCTAGATCAGAGGATGTCGTCTTAGATAACTGCTAACACTCAATAAAGCATCCAAGAGAAGTGTAGAAACCATTTTATTAAAAATAAAATAAATTCCCCGTTTTCGGGAATTTATTTCAGGTCGGGGAATATTCCCGGGTCTACATCACTAGATGCGTCTCTGGATATTTACCGTTGTTTTTAATATGACTAGATAATCATGTTTTGCCTTAAAACTTATCCCTTCCTTACTATAGAAGAAGGATTGAACAACTACAGCTTGAATAATGTCATGAGCTGAGTCTAACAAACATTATACATATATTCATTTACGGCACTAGCTTTTGCTACTGTAAATCTGAATGCCTCAGATAATATGATTTGTATGTTATACCTTATTTATTGCAACACACACTTTTTCTATATATTTGGCCAATGAAGGAAACCTGAACAAACTGGAAGTTATTCAAAATATGCAAGGCAAAAATGCAAAGGTTAATTAATCAAATGAGAGAGGACCTGAGTTGGATTAAAATAAAAAAGAGACTGCTGTATAATATGTTAGTTTTTTATATGTACATACATAAAATTAAAATTAAAATTATGAATAACCAAATGACTAAATACTTTAAGGATGAAACAGTATTTAACAAAAATATACATAATTATGAAACAAAAAATGTTAATAGAGTTAGTTTGCCGCATATGAGAAAAGCAGAATCACGTAATGCTAGGGTTTTTTAATAAAAAGTATTTAAAAAAAAGTCAGGTTTTTTAAATGCTTTATTCAAAGTTTATACATTTTCAGTTATGAAAATGTGAAAACAATATAGTAAAAACGAAATAAGCAGCTCAAAAACACGACCAATCTCAACTGCAGGCAAATTCAAACTGAGTAAAATACATCGCTAACTTTCACAAGCGTTACTCGTGTTAGCTAAAAATATAACGCTACAAGTCGAAACCGGCGAGCGTCACTCGGGCTAGCAGAAATTGGAACGCAAGTAGCGCGCGAGCGTGACTCGTTTAAAAGCATGAAGCCATTAATCTGTAGTTATATGTCGTATTCTAATTATTAATAAATAACTACTGAATTTGGTTGAAGCGGTTTATTATAACATATCGATCTCGATGTCACGGTTGCTGGTACTGTACTGACGATTTCGTTCACGCTGTTGCTTATAAAGGTGGAAAATAAAACATTCTCGAACATTCCAGTTGCTACAGTAACAGATATTAAAAAGTAAAAGAAAATCCAAGAAGCTTGTTTGGCAAAAGCCGAAACTTCTAGAATGACGTTCGAATCAAGTAGTGTCTTACCACTACAAATCTATGGATTAACGATGTATGAGGAAATGCCTGAAAGTCTGAAGAATGAATGTATTTAAAAAAAATTGTTATGCTTACTACAAAAATATAATTTTATGAATAATGAAATTTAACCATGTATATGTTAGTTTATATACATAAAATGTTATATGAACTAATTCAATAGACAATATGTAATAACAAACTAAGGCTTTTTTCTATTCAGCTACAAACAAGAGGTGAAACTGGAAAAGATGTATCTTAAACCCAAAGAGTTGTTTCTTCGGGAGCCGTCAGATGACGGCTGTGCGGTCTGTGGCAGCTCGGGCCAACTTTGGAACATACACCCACAAGGAAAGCACGCACAGAACTCCACGCACGAGGACTATTCACTAATGTTACTGTCCTGCTTCTATATCAAGGTATATATTCACATTCAATCATGCTTTCAAGAAGAAGAAAATTCTATACCCATTTTAAATCTATATTATTACCTTTCACATAGGAATCCTTATAAATCACAGCGCATTTACTTTTAAAAAAGTCGAAATTATTTGTACCTATGAAGGTTTATTTAGGAAATTTTTATATGTATATTTTATCAAAGTTAATGAAGATTTTGTTGGTCCCATCTCTCTTGTTACAACAAAGTTGGAGTGTATTTTGTTGCAGTTGGTGGACGCCAGTGGCTGTGGGGGCCTGTGTGAGACTTGTGTGTCCCGTCTGAAGGACGCCGCCTCATTCCGGGCTCAGGTGGAGGCAGCGGGGGCACTCCTCCAACAGGCCAAGGAAGAACCCACTGTACCCCAGTCCCCGGAGCAACAGCCAACTGTTGAAGGTATATTTCACCATACATAGGATATTCTCATCTTCCTCCCCTTGTCCTATTGTTAGGGTCTGTTCCTATTGTCCTCCCGTCCATTGCGGGCATCGTCCTCGCACAGCCACAGGGCTTAATTACAAAACATCAAATATTCATTCATTTAGGATATAAATTTATTATTTTTATTTAATGATCAGGCATCATTCTGCTGCTGCACTCATATCTGATTTCATTGTAAGTTCAACAGTAATTGAGTTGTTTTAACTTTTAAAATAAGTTAACCCTTTCTTCTCTCCAAATAATAATCCAATGGAGCTCTAAATTGGTGTATATTAGTAGCATCGATGACATGTTGTGGTAGTTTGTTCCGTGCATCCAGGGCCGGCGCTGGGCCAAACGGCGCCTGGTGCTAGTAAAAGCCTCAAGTGTTAGGTATTATCATCACCTTGACAAGTCGGCGGCCGGAGCAGATTGCTCCAATTGCGACTGCACAGGGCTGGCCCTGCATGCATCCACTACTCTATTTGCAGGGAAGGGTTTCCTAGGATTGGATGCAAAAGGTGTTTTGTTAATTATTTGTTAGTGTTTATGGAGATTTATATTTTTTTTGGTGGTGAAGATTTGTTGGATGCCAGGGCAACTACAATGTTCAGATAAAATTTTGAAAGTCTCAATCAAGTCATCCTCTTCTCTTTTTTCTTTTAACTTTGGTAATCTTGGTTCATACAAAATCGTCTCTGTACTCTCTCTATTAGATCTACATCCTTCGCAAAATATGGACCCCGTATTTGGAAAGCATGTTTCAGGAGAGGTTGCACATATGTTTTGTATATTTTTTTAACATCAAGTCCGGTGATAGGTCGAGGAAGGCTTTTCTGATTTTTTTTTAATACCTTTATTTTTCCCGATTTTTACATTAAGTACATACAATATTATAAAAAATCAATAAGAAAAATGGGAACCCATTAGCCGCAGCCTGTGCGTGGGTAATATAGTTAAATACATTATATTTTTGTACCTAGAAAGAAACAAACTTTGGGCATATAAAACAAAAACAAGATTACAATTTGTCTAAGCCGTTTGTATAAAAAGTGTTTATAATAGTGTATAGTAGTGATGCCGCCGGGTCTCATTTTCGGGAACCGGGTACCCGTTTGAGGAACCGGGCGGGTACCTGGGTTTTTAAACATTCAAAAACCCCGCCGATCCAGGTACTGGCTGCAGTGTTTCTCTGTTAGATTCGGTGGCCAGCACCGGCGTCTTGATTTCAAAGTCAGCATTCACGTACAACGCCGTGACCACCAAGTACCCATCATTGGCACATGACGTCCAAGCGTCGGTAGTAAGCGCCACGGCGTTTACAGCCCCTAGCTCCTTGGCGATGTCATTTTTCATTTCCACACCCTTCTTTTCTATGTGGGTTTTAATGGTGTCGGAATACACTGGTTTGTAGCTAGGCTCCATATAGGCTACTAGCTCCCTGAAACCAGGCCACTCCACTATTTCTAATGGCAAGTGGTGCCGCGCAATCATCGAAGCAGTCAATTTAGTGATGTTTTCTTGTCTTTTGGCATCACAAGTCCTGTCACTTGTTACTCCAAAGAAAGTAAGTGTTGGCTGCTTCTTGCAGCCAACTTCGTTGTTTTCGTCTTTTTGATGGATATTTTTTAGGTGTTTGCCCATAGCACTTGTCGATCCACTGTAAAGCATTTTCGAATTGCAAAGACTGCACAGCACTTTTTGTTCTTCTGGTAGCTCTTTAAAAAAATCCCAAACAAATGACACCTTTCTTTTTACTGCACTCGTCATTGTAGCTGCTGTTTTAATAATCACTCGACAATTATAAAAAACACACTGATTAATTAGCACACGTTGGGCGAGCGCGTGGTAGACGAGTTTTGGTTTGTGCGCATGACTGGGTAGGGTGGGGGTAGTGGGAGACATGCAGCCCGTCGGTTCACGCGACTAGCTCGCAGTCGACAGCAGTCAGCAGTCTACTCACAACAAATGACAATGACTCACAGCGCCGGATGCATTTGTGCGGGATAACGTATCGTGTTATTATACCGAGACACAACTGTTTCGACGAAATAAATACGAGACAGCTCGTTATACCATTGTTTTATTGTGTCTACAGTTAAAATAAATATCAAGAGGTCGTAAATAAATAGAACAGCATTCATAACGTAAACAATTCAAAAAAATTACATGTCTTGAAATTAGAGCCGGTTCTTGCTGTCAGAACCGGGTCTCCTTCGGAGAACCGGGTCCTGTGGGAACCGGGTCGGAACCGGGTACCCGGCGGCATCACTAGTGTATAGTGAAGTTATAAGTCTTTAGTGTAATATTAAGTGTATAGTTTGTGAGAAACATATGTTATTGAAATTGCTCTTTTGACAATCGCAGCGATATGCAGTTCCCATTTCAAGTCTTGTGATATGGTAGCTCTTATTTACAGTTATATATGAATTTTATAAAATATTGTATCTCTCGATTTTTTGTAGCTGTTTTTAACCAGGAATCTATTGAGCCCGAGACCCCCTGGACCCTTGAGTCCCTGGCTGGGTCCGCCAGCCGCATGATTTTCTCTTTTTTGAGGGTTTTACAGCCCAGCAGTGATCAGCTTTTCTCAAACTCCTTTAGAAATAGTTGTATATGTTGTAAAATTCAATTTAATTCCTTGCGTTTGCAGATAATCCCAGACCTGGACAAGAAAAAATCGAGATTAAACTTTCCGATGATAATTTAGAATTCTGGAATGATGATTCAATAAACAGTGACAAAGAAGAAGATCAGAAAACGAATTTGCAAGAATCGAAAGACTGTTTGAGGTTAGAATGGACCGACCAAGAACCATTGAAAAACAACCTTAAGAGTAAGAATAAAGGCGTCAAACGAATAGAATGGATAGACCAACAACAATACCCAAAACCAAGCACCTTCAGACTTCCCAGATTAAAACCAGACTCAACCGAGTGCCCAGTTTGCAGCGAAGTGTTCCCGGACCGGAAGAAATTGCGGCTGCATTTTGAATATCACTTCCCGCGTTTTCTGTGCTACCTTTGTGGAAAGATCTTTGCTAAAAGATTCACATACCGAGAGCATTTGGAAAGTCACCAAGCCAAAAGGTTTCCGTGTCTGCGATGCAAGAACAAGTCCTACGTTACTAAAAACGGATTAAGACAGCATGTAATAACAGCGCATAAAAATGAGATGTTGTACTCTTGCCCTAAATGTCACGTTAGGTTCTGTAACAGTCACAATAGGAAAGAGCACTTGCTGAAGGAGCACGGAGTGTGGACTAACCAGTTCCCTTGTCCCGAGTGTTCGCAGAAGTGCCGCACACCCGGTAGACTGAACCAACATGTGAGGAACGTGCACCGTAAAGAGAAGAATGTATCTTGTCCCGAATGCGGTGCATTTTTCTTCAGCAATAGAGAATTAGAACGGCATTCACTCTCACACAGTGGTGAGTTTTTTTTTTTTTTTTTTTTTTTTTTAAGTCGGAGGCGGTTTACTTAAGTTTCCCGCGAGCACTTAGGCCATAGGCCCATTGTACTATCTCCCATTTTACCTCATTCCCTTGCCAGTAACCCGGTCCCTTTAATGAAGTTCACCAGGGCTGTCATTGGATATGTGGCGATGTCTTCTGGTTCCACACTGTGTCTTCCCAGGTATCTGAGCCTTATTCCCAGCAGAGCGGGACATTGGCACCATAGGTGAATTGGAGTCTCTTCCTCCTCTTCACATTTCCTACAGATGTTGGTGTTTTCCACTCCCAACAGTTGCATGTGTCTCCTGAGATGGCAGTGTCCCGTTAATAGTCCTACCAGTTCCCTCAGTGAGTTTCTGTCCATATCGAGTAGTTGCCTGGTTCGGTTAGGGTCCGGTCCGTTTATGAGTACTTTAGATTGCCTCATTCCGGGTGCCTTCTTCCATTCCTTCCAGTGTTGGGATTTGACCCACCTCTTGATATGTAGTTTGGTGTGGCAAGCTGCTACTCCTACGGCCGGCTCGGATCCCGCAAGTGGTGCTTTCGCCCCTTTCCTTGCTAGTTCGTCAGCCCGCTCGTTGCCCTCAATACCTTTATGTCCTGGTACCCAGAGCAGGGTTACTTTATTGATGGTCGCCAGTTCTATAAGGATAGTCCTGCATTCCATCACCAGTCTGGAGTCGCATCGGTTACTTTCCAGTGCCATTAAGGCCGCCTGGCTATCTGAACATATATTTATGTTCTTATTTCTGTACCCGATACTCATATTCTCCTGTGCGCAGGCTAAGATGGCTTTCATCTCAGCTTGAAACACAGTGCAGTGCATTCCTAGAGGTATACTGAGTTCCCTCTTAGATCCCTGTAGACAGACCCCGGCCCCTGTTCCTTCCTCCATCTTGGACCCATCTGTGAACCAGATTAGTTCCTGTTTGGAGTTTGGACCTGGGACCGAGTCCCATTCCTCCCTTGTGGGGTACGTCACTTTAAACAGCTGTCCGAAGAAGTATTCGGCTTGCTTGCCGTCCTGCTTCATCTCAGCCGTCGGACTAATTGCCCTCAGTCTTATTCCTATCTCCGTGTGACTGTTTCTGGGCAACTCTCCTCTCCATTGGCCATTGCAATGTAACCTGTAGGCTGCCGCCATCGCCGCCCCCTCTATTTCTATGTTTAGTGGGGGTAGGTTCAGCAGCACTCCCATGGCTAGTATTGGAGTGGTTCTCATGGCTCCTGTGATGCTTCTGCATGCAAGTCCCTGTATGTGATTGAGTGTGACCATCACTGTTTTCAGTGTTGTTCTCCTCCACCAGACCAGGGCTGCGTGCATGATCCTTGGTTTTACAACGGCTGTGTAAAGCCATTGCATCATTTTAGGTTTGAGACCCCACGTTCTGCCGCAGATTCGCCTAGTTGCCCACATCAGAGCACAGGCCTTTCTGCCTACAGTTTCCACCTGGTTTTTCCAGCTCAGTTTGGCATCTATGATGACTCCGAGGTACTTAACCGTGTCAGAGGGTTCTAATTCCTTTCCATAGAAGGTTGGATTGCTCCATCCTTCTAGTTTCCTTTTACGCGTAAAGATTACTAGTTCTGTCTTGTCTGGGTTGACTGACAGTCCTGTTTCTTCACACCATTCTTCCACTGTTGCCAGTGTTGACTGTATAAGGCCTCGGGTTGTGTCTGCATCCCAACACCTTATTATGGTTGCAATGTCATCCGCATATCCTTGCGTATATAGGCCCCTGTTGTTGAGTTTCCGGATGAGGTTGTCCACCACCAGGCTCCACAGCAAGGGTGATAAGACCCCTCCCTGTGGACACCCTCGTGTCACCAGCACTTTGATGCTTACCTCACCCCTTGTCACCGTAAGTATCCGGCCTGAGAGCATGTTCCTCAGCCACCTTCTGGTGGTTTTGTCGAGTCCATGTCTTTCTGCCGCTTCATCAATGGATTTAATAGTGGTGCAGTTAAATGCTCCCTCTATATCCAGGAATAGCCCTACCGCCAGTTCCCCAGTCGCTTGTGCCTGCTCCAGTTTGTACACCAACCTGTGCAGTGCCGCGTCGACTGACTTACCTGCTTGGTAAGCAAATTGTAACTCGTGGAGGGGCTTCTCTTTCAGTGCCCCGTCCCTTATGTGCCTGTCCATTAGCCTCTCCATTGTCTTCAAAAGAAATGAGGTGAGGCTAATTGGGCGGAATGCACCTGGTTGGTCGTAGTCAGCTCTCCCCGGTTTGGGTATGAACACTACCCTTGTCTTCCGCCATGGTATGGGGATGTATCCGAGGGCACAGCATGCCCTCAGGATCTTCGTCACCGGAAGTAGGATTGTATCTAGGCCCCTCTGTAGAAGTGCCGGAAAGATTCCATCCTCTCCTGCGCTTTTAAAAGGGTCAAACCCTCTGATTGCCCATTTAACTCTGGAGGGAGTAACTATTTTAGCCGCAGTGTCCCAGTCCTTACCTTCCCGTGTAACTCGGGCTGGTGGTGGACCGGTGTCATCTGCTTCTAACTTTTTGTAGCCGGGAAAATGTTTCCCCAGCAGTACCTCCAACTCCTCCTCCCAACTGTTGGTAAATCCTCCATCTGATTTTTTTGAATGGGCCTTTTGCTGCCCCTGGGTCTTTTGCAAGAATTTTTTGGATTCTTGCAGTCTGTGGGATGGTTTCCACCTCCCCACAGTATTTCTCCCAGGAGCATGTTTTGGCTTTCTGGATTGCCACCTTGTACTCTTTCTGGTATTGCTTGTGGGCATCCCAGTTTCCTGACTTTTTGGCCTTGTTGAAAGCTTGCCTTACTATTTTCCGTAGCTCCTGCAGTCTTCTGCTCCACCACGGTGTTTTGTCCCTGGTACTTGTCTTCAGAGGGCAGCTATTTTCGTATGCCCTTATCATTGAGTCCCTCAGTACTTCTACTGCGTCCTCAATTTCTTCGGGGCAGCCGTATTTAGCTGGGAATCTTGTCATTCCTATATTTAGTTCCTCCGAGTATCTAGTCCAGTCAGTTGCTTTTGGGTTCCTATATGTATCGGTCCCCGTTTTGCTTGTTTCTCCCTCTAGTTTAAATTCTATGTGTCGGTGGTCCGACAGGGATGGTTCGTCCGATACTCTCCATCCTGAGATTCTCAATGTTCCTAGGGTCAGGTCTATCACCTCCTGTCTGTTACTTATAACGAAGGTGGGTTCCCTACCTCTATTAAGAATCTCAAGGTTCACTGTCATCAGGTATTCCAGGAGGTCCTGTCCTCGTTTGTTGATGTCCGTACTCCCCCACACAGTGTGGTGCGAGTTAGCATCTGCTCCGAGTATCAGTTCCCTACCCTTCTCCCTGCAGTCCTGGACGAGTCTCGTTATTTCCCTTGAGGGTGGTGGTTCCACAGAGTCATAGGGCATGTATGCTGATGCCACAACTACTTCCCTGCTTCTTTGGTCCAGCGTGACCTGTAGCTTCACAGCCACTAAGTCCCTACTGCAGTGTTCGGGTAGCAGTGTGCCAGGTATCCCTCTGATGAGAATACAGGCCCTGGGTCTGTCCCCCGACTCGTTATAATAGAGTAGACCTTGGTTCATGTTTAGTCCTCTGACCTTCCCCCTATAAGTCCAGGGTTCTTGGATCAGCGCGACGTCCACACTGTCCCGGGTGACTCTACTGCTAAGCACTGCAGTCGCTGCCGGACTGCGGTGCAAGTTTATTTGAATGAACTGTAGGTTTTTAGCCATTACTGCCTAATCCTTGGGTCATTCCTCCTATTTACGCTCCTCGGTGTTAGGAGGGCGCACCGTGAAAGTGGCCTTCCTTATCCCGACATGCGCTATTTTCCAGGTCCCCTGATGGTCCCTGCATTTCCACGTCTGGATCCCCTGGGGGATCCCGCCGCGTTGCGTCCGTCGGAGGTCCTTCTTTACGGTTCCCAGAGGGCCCCTCAAGGGAAGAGTCCACCAGGGTGGTCCCATCTCTCCTCTCCACTTCCTCTTGGTTCCTCAAAGGCCCCAAGAGGGATGAGTCCACCGAGGCGGCCTCAACTCCTCCTTCCACTCCCCCTAGGTTCCTTAAAGGTCCCTCGTCAGTGTTGTCTTTGTTTTTGCAGTCCATATTTGGTCCCACGAGTATCTAGGGAAATAAAAGGTCCACCCCAGCAGAGCCCCGAATGCCGGGGTAAGGTCTGTATACTCCGAGATGCGACCTTGTGTCTCGGAGGAACCGTTCGTGACACTGTTCCCCAGTGTCATTCAGCCCTGAGCACGGTATCCCACACCTTAGCTTGGGATGGCTATTGCAGGTCGTGTTTCCACTCCCTGAGCGATGGGTTCGCCACACTCCCTACGCTAACCAGTGGTGAGTTACTATTATTGTCACATATACTTCTTTAGATGATGACTATTACCACTGTAGACATAAACCCTAGAAGTTTCAAATCCCCTTTCAAATCTGATCAATTCAGATTTGAAAGAAAACTGATGCTGACTAGGCGTCAGATGGGTAATTTTTTTTGCTAACATTAACTCACACGCAAGGCCCTGAGGAAAACAATTTCCCTTAGAGCTAATATCATCGAAGATTCTGTGTGGAGATGAAATTGATTATCTGGTGAGGAAATATAAATATACACCACATTACATTTAATCAATCAGTTCCTTTTTGATTAAATAGTGGGTATTAGCGATGGGCGGAATCGATGAATCATCGATGGTTTACTCGATCTTTTTTACCATTCGAAATATCTCGATTCATTGTCAGAATTAATTCGAATGCAACTCCGAGACAATCGTTTTGAAACGTCATCGAAAGTCGTCGCTGTGATTGGTCAGAAATAATCGATGCCAGCCAAGCGTTGTGATTGGTCAGAATTAATTCGAATGCAACTCCGAGACAATCGTTTTGAAACGTCATCGAAAGTCGTCGCTGTGATTGGTCAGAAATAATCGATGCCAGCCAAGCGTTGTGATTGGTCAGAATTAATTCGAATGCACGGTCCGAAATAATCGTTTTCAAATGTCATCGAAATTGGAATCGAGACAATCGCTCTGAAATGTCTGAAATCATTCGAATGTTCAGTCCGAGATAATCGTTTTCAAACTGTCAGAATTCGTTCGAAAACGCAAATCGATTCTCACATTCGAGAGGTTATATTTCGAGATGTCAAAATATCTCAGATTACTTGACAAACGAAGTACATTGTTGGCTGCCTACTGAAGCATGTTGATGTTATAATCAACCTCGTGTGTGAATTGTAAATTATGAATTAATACTTTTAGGTGACGATTTACGTTTCCAGTAGGTATCGTTTATGTGTAAAAGATTTTCATGGTGATAGTTTTTCACAATTGAAGGTTTAATACCTACCTATGTTATTTTTAGGTTATGTATCATCTATTCGGGACATTCGGGTAGTGTATATTTAAAATAAAATAAACCAATAACTTAGCAAACACCATTTTTATATTTAATGCTGATCGGGTTTCACTACAACCGTAGCTTCTTCGGGCAGTATACAATATTCTGTATATATTAAACTCATCAAGTGACATGTGTTCGTTCATATAAACATAATATATCTGCTACCTATGCTACGAACAAATATATTTAATTTATTTGAAATTAACATGAATGAAACTAACATCGGTGTCTCTTAGTTAGTAATTAAAATGAAACGCTTTCTGTAGTAAAATAACTTTATTTACTTAATAATAATTTGTGAATTGCATACAAATTACAAATGAATGAATGGTTTGTTTTGGGTTCTAGTAGGCGCTTACAACGTACATGAGATTTAGAGGTTATTTTTAACAAAACGGCATATAATTATTATCTTATTATTAAGAGGTACATTATAAATATTATTAATGGGAATTTGTACCTACTGGCTACACTAGGGGCGGCTTGCACCATAAGTTAAATTTGATTTAAATATAATTTTAAACACATTATTTGATTTAAGTCGACTTGGCGTCTTGCACCACAAAATTTAAGTCGTTAAATGCGTTTAAAGAACTGTCAAAGTTAAATACCCAAAAGCGGCCGTTTAACCGAGTTAAACGTGTTTAGCTCTACTCTAAGCAGTACTGTCAAATTTTGTTTAGGTTATCTCTTCGATTTCTGATTGTGGTTAAAATCTATCTCATTTTAATTTGTATTCACAATGAACATTTGGGATTTGTATTCTGACGATCATGAAGAAATTATATTATAGAAATTATAAATAAATTATAATATAGTCAGAGAAGTAAACACAAGAACAAATTGATTTGAAACACTCAGTGCCAAGAAGTTTCAAAGAAGATTTCGTCTCAGTAAAGAAACGACATCATTATTAGTGCAAGAAATTGAACCTCAGTTAAAATTCAACGCCAATAAAAAAATCAGCGAGGTGCTCGTCACTTGGAGCTAACGCTCCTTATCGAGGAGTACTTTGCAAGGTTGTAAACTTCTAATCATACCTACAGCATTCTTATAATACTTTAAAACAATATAGTATGTAAAAGAAATAAAAAACAAAATTACTCGGATAATTGTTTTATTTTTAATTCCAACAACAGAAGCTCTTTTTGTCTTATTTCATCATTATGTCTATTTGCTTTAACTTTTTCTTCATAAAATAAATGAAAACACTATTAAACCACACACACAATCACATAATATTTTGACACTTCAAGTAAAATGAAACATTGTAGCTGTTTTATTTACGCGTTAATGGCGGTAACCACGCGGTAACTGTTTTACCGACGCGTTAAACACGTTTAACTAAAATTGCCACCGAACTGCGTGGTGCAGGACGCAACTAAACGCATTTAAGTTAAATGTATTTAGGGTCTTAAATACGTTTAGTTAAATACAATTTAAGATAAAATTTGCGATAGTTGGTGCAAGCCGCCCTAAGTAGCTATTCAGCAGGAGCTTACAATATTATATAAAACAGATATCAAAGTACAGCAAATGAAAATTACAGCACAATAACAATAGTAATGGACTTATTTACAGTACCTGTCCTATCCACCTAAATAACGTAAAGAAATTCAGAAAATATTTTTCTTTGTACTTAAAAAACTTGTATAATAATTTATTTTAATTGTACGTATGTAGATATTCGAATCTTATTAATTATTTATAAAAATGTTAATTGCATATGCATACATATTTGAAATTCGTGGCTAACAGGAATAATACTAATGTTGCTAGCAGACAACAAGGGAATCATTGCCAGGAATGAAAATTAGTGATTGAAATTTCGCTAATACCTGCTTACAAATTACAACCGGAATATGCAAACAATTTTTTTTACGATAGGAATAATCTTGATATTCAAGTTTCTATTTTCGAATTCTACCCCCCCCCCCCCCCCCCCGACGGAAAATTTTTTGCCCCTGTCCGTAGCTATTGCTCCCGCACTCCGAGCGATTCATTCGTATAAATATTTCGATCATTCCCATCACTAGTGGGTATACTACAATACAAATAAGATCCCTGAGGCGTATGTGTGGTAAAACCATGTACGATCGTGTGAGAAATGTTGAGATCCTTAAATAATGCAAGGCTGATGTAAGCGTAATGAGTAAGATTAAGAAAGGG
Source organism: Hesperophylax consimilis (assembly GCF_061612785.1). Classification (NCBI taxonomy): domain Eukaryota; kingdom Metazoa; phylum Arthropoda; class Insecta; order Trichoptera; family Limnephilidae; genus Hesperophylax; species Hesperophylax consimilis. Next base: position 8,273,873 of record NC_142857.1, read on the forward strand.
ACGCTTAAATGGTTTGGGCATGTAGAGCGAATGAGCGAAGAAAAGCGTGTAAGGAGAATATATGATGCAAATGTGAATGGTAGCAGAAGTCGGAGACGCCCGAGGAAGACATGGCACGACCAAGTGTATCAGATACTTGAGTCAGGCCATTTCAAGAGTCAGAATAATAGAAGAGTGATGGTTAGTTAATTAGTTAGTAGTGGGTATATAAAGTATTTTATTTTCATGTACCTAATTGTTATTATTAATATTTTTGGCTAGTCATTTGAAATTTTTATTTTTAGATCTCCGCAATTACATCTGTGACATCTGCAGTAAGGCGTTCAAGAACCGGAAGACCCTGATGTTGCACCTGAAGATCCACTTGAACATCCGGGACCACAAGTGCTTCTTGTGCGATGCGGCCTTCGTGCAGTCGACCTCTCTCAAGGTGCACGTAAAGTCGCACCACAAGAATGTACTAAATTTTAAGTCCAATAATTAGACTGTCCAAAGGGGAACATCAGGGTCAGCGAGCCACACTAGGGCGTCATGCGTCGCCTCTTCAACATCAGGGCTACGGTCCCTCACCATCAGCATCTAGTCCTCAGTCCTTCACACATCACCAATTCTTCCCACTTCTGCATCATGTAGATTACGACAGCAGCTGTGAGAGCATCTTATCCTATTGATATAACCAGAATTTACTAGGCAGAAAAGCCAGGCAGTCTCTCAGTGGGGTCGGATACGAGATGGGCCTCCCAAGGGGTTTTTATGTGATACCAAACAAGGGTTTTGACTGCCTGGAGCCATTGGAACTGTGACATATTGACGGGGCGATGTTTTTATTTATTTATATGCGTACCATTGTTATAGGTAAGTTGTTCCAGGAGTATAGTACATAACATAATAAACTGAGTATGAACAATGTAAGCAGGAACAATACAAGTTATCATAGAGAGAGTTTGGTTGTACAAAGGAGTTCAATAATTGTATATAATAACAAGACTACAAAATAAGTACTTAAGATTCTATGAAAGTAGTTACAAAGCAATGTGTAGTAACTTTGTTGATATCCATCTATATAAATAAAAATGTAAATGTTCATTTGTTCAAAATCAAAAACTCCGAAAGTCCTTCTATGAAATTTTGACACAATGTTGCATTCAAATGCGCATGTGTTTTTATATACCTATATTATCACCTGTGACACATAAGAACACGTTTTCTTTGTAAGACAGCGCCATTTGTTGGACGTAAAAGCAACACATGCTTTTTCTCTATCAGCTCAGACAGACTGAGCCACAGCAACGCGTGTTATTTATAAAAATAAACCTGAACAGTTTGTTGTAAAGCATGTTTGTATTTAGCAACCCTTTACCAGGTTGAGTGTTGTATAAAAGGTGCACATGAAGAAGTATAATCGAAATATGGAGAGTTGTACAATGGAGTTTGATAAGTGTATTATACTAATATTAATAATGTAGTTAACTCTGTAGTTAACTCTGAAATGTGGTGCTAATTTTATTAAGGAAATTAATGTAAATTAAATTTTGTTTTATTTTCCCATGCCGGGTTGAACCAATACCTCCTAGATCCCGTGTCTAGTGTCTCGGGGGTAACGGTTGAACCAGCACCACGTCGAACTTGTCAGTGATAACCACCAAGGATCAAGAGTTATAACTGGAAACAAATGATTCCTAGTATTTTCAGTGTTATAAACGCATGTAATGCAAATGTTAAAAATCAATCAAATTAAAATTAAAATTTTCAGCTACAAAACAATAATGTTGTATTTTTCAATCTTTCCAAGTCTAGAACTGCCCCAGTGAGTGGTTTATTTATGACCCTTTTCAGCACCATTAGAGAACGAAATTCAATAAATAACGAAAGGAATATAAAGTGCTGAGAAACAAAATAAATAGAGAGTCAAGAATAGCCAAAGAAACATTCTACCAGAATAAATGCGATGAGATAAACGACGACCTCAAAAGAGGAAATGTAGAGAGAGCTCACGCTGCGGTGAAAGACTTCTTTGGGATGAGAGTTGGAAAGGGTAATGCAATAGAAGGAGAAGACAGTAAAATACTCTTCGAAAATGACCAAATAGGAGAAAGGTGGAAAAGATATCTCGAAATGCTGTACAATGGAAAGGGAAATTGTGACAACGAAACATTGATCGAAAGAGAAAATGAGGTAGACGCAGATGATTTGGGAGATCCAATCACTAGAGAAGAGTTTGACCTCGCACTGAAAAATCTCAAAAATGGGAAAGCACCAAACCATGTATAAGACTGGAGAGATACCAGAGGATTTTGAGAAATGCCTAATTGTCGCATTACCAAAGAAGGTAGGCACGACGAAATGTGAACAACACAGAACTCTTAGCCTAATATCCCATGCCTCAAAAATATTGACTAATATCATTCTAAAAAGAATCGAACCAAAAGTAGAGAACATCCTTTCCGGAGACCAGTATGGCTTTAGAAGAGGTGTAGGAACCAGAGAAGCAATTTTGTCGCTACGAATACTACTAGAAAAAAGAATAAAAAGAAACCAAAACACATTCATCGCATTCATCGACCTGGAGAAGGCTTTCGACAAAGTAGAATGGAAAAGACTTTTCGAGATTCTGAAGAGAATTGACATAAAATATAGAGATAGACGAATAATCCAGGCGCTATACAAGAATGAGGCCGCTATAATTAGATGTGACAATGAAACAAAAGAAGCCAGTATAAGACAAGGGGTGAGACAGGGATGCTCTCTGTCACCTGTTCTTTTTAATGCTTATATACAGAGTGCGATTGATGACTTGAGAGAGAGAATGAGTCACAGAAAAGGTGTAAAGATACATGGGCAAAAGGTGGATATGATAAGGTTTGCTGACGATATTGCTTTGGTTGCTGAAAGCGAAGAAGAACTGCAAGAGGCCTTAACAACCATGCAAAGCATTCTTCAAAACAACTACAACATGAAGATAAACAAAGACAAAACAAAGCTGCTGACTGTAGGTCGAATGCAACATCAGATGATAGTAAAGATGACAGGAGTTCCACTAAAGAACACCTAGGAGTTTGTCTACCTCGGGAGCAAAATAACATGGGACGGTCGGTCTAAGAGCGAGGTCGACAGCCGTATACATCAGGCTAGGCTTGCATTCAATAAAAGGTCGAAAATAATAGAATCCAATAATATACACCTAAAACTGAGAATACTCCTCATCAAGACCTATGTATGGAGTATCTTGATGTACGGCTGCGAAACATGGTGCCTATCCGAAAGAGATAAACGGAGACTAGAGGCTTTTGAGATGTGGTCCTATAGAAGACTGTTAGCAATTTCCTGGAGAGACCATGTTACAAATGAGGAGGTTCTCCAAAGAATCGAAGGAGGAAGGCACCTGCTCAGGACCTTGTCCGAAAGGCGTGCAAGATGGATCAGCCATGTTATACGACAAGAAGGCCTCTTGCATGTCATAATAGAGGGTATGACCGAGGGGACCAACTCTAGGGGACGCCCACGCCGAGAGTACCTGGAGGACCTGCTGGTGGACGTGCGCTGCTCATCATATGCAGAAGTCAAAAGAGCCGCACAAGACAGGGAAGAATGGAAGAGGAGAGTAGATAAAATTGCTGCAAACCAATCCCAGGATTGAAACCAGAGAGAGAGAGAACGAAGCAACCAAAGTATAGGAGGGACAACCTGGAGCAGTAGGTTGTCTTTTAAGCGAGTAAGCATATCTTTTCATCTCAGTCACTAGAATGAAGTATTTGACGTATCTTTTAAATACGAAAATGCCGCCCGATCCTGCTGTTTATTTTGTTCATAGACACATATTCATTGAATTGTCGTACATAAACATGGTTTGAATTAAAAATTTACTGGAAACGAGAGTGTTTCTTACTTGCCACATTTTGTGAGACAATAAAAAGTCTTGAGGTTATATTTTTTTTATCAGAGAACTTGTAAATTTTCTTTAGAATTCGCAAGCCACCTTTATGAAATAAAATAAATTCTGGGCAGATTATAATTTTTTTTTTCAGAAACATACTTATTATTAATTTGGTTACAGATTTTAGCTACAATTTCTATGTTTTTTATGACATTGCTAAGAAAGAACTATTTTTGGCAGATTATTTTTTGTTCCTTCCCTTTTATGCTTTTCTTGTATAAATATAATATAAAAGATAGAAAAACAACATTATATGAAATTCTCAATGTCTGAATAATTCTGGCCTCGTCCGATATAAACAAAGCGAAAACAATAAAAAAATCTGTAGTAAGAGTGAGAAGGTTTTACTATTCTTTCGAAATGATTTCGAAATCCGTTCCATCAACGCCAAACTTATGTATATGGGCAGAAATAGATTTGATATTAAATGGCAAATCAAATACCATTTTGGCGGAACAAGAGTTGGACCTGTTTAATGAAAAGCCAATGCGAGACCACAACTCTTGACCCTTGCAGTGGTGGCAAATCCGTCAAAATAGATATCCACATCTGTACAAAATATTTAAAGAAAATTGTCATTTTGTTGTTACCAGTGGCGGCCGGTGGTCAAAATATGTGGGGGTTCACCGGATTACAACATTAAGTCATAAAATAAATTAAATAAAGGTACATACCTATTTATAAAGAAGTTCTATTCTCTGTTCATTTTGTTTAGCAAAGACCTCTATCAATGCTTAACACTGATAGTGCGTTCAGTCTGTCCTGGCTCAACGTGTTAAAAGATTTTATTCTTTTTAACGTTGAGAAACATCTTTAGCTTTCAACTGAGGTCATTCCAAAGGTCACGAATGGTGCACAAAAGTTTTAGTAATTTCACAGTCTCGGGAAAGTCTTCTAATAAACAAGTACTATAAAAAAGTTGTAAAATTGATAAAGCGCCGTTAGCTTTTGAAAAATCGTCGCGGGCGTAAATTGCACAGAGTTTACCTTTTAGGTACTGAACTTTATTTAGGAAGTCATACGTTTTAAGCGTCACATTGAAATCATGTTCTGGGAAATTTGACCTGTATCGATTTTTATTAAATAGCTCATTATGGTGTTTACCTTAGGCACGGTAGCCTGAATCCAATTGCATTCTGATGTCAACTTTTCCTAAAACCTTTAAGCTCAAAACTTTTTGTAAATGTAAATGATAAGAATTATGTTTTTTGATTTTTTCAGAAAGGTGAGTTACATCAGTAACACCGCTGATTGTCCAAACTGAATCAACATCGTAAATTAAACACGTAAAACAAAATAAACTATTCAATTGATCACATGCACAGAGCTACAAGCTTTGTTATACATTGTTTTGTTAAATGATCGAGTAAACTTCTTCGATCCAGATTTGCACTCTTATTTTATTATCAGTTCAGGTTTTAGGTGGACCGGCATTTTTTTATTATCACTTTGTTTTCAAAACTCGACCTATTATTCTTAATGTATTCCACATTCAAACTCATTCTTAATTTATACGTTGAACAAACACAAAAGTAATCATAAATTAGTATAACATGCAATTGATATGCCTTATTAATAATTGATATACAAGATCGATATAACCTGCAATTAAACTTCAAAACTTTCTCAGAGTAAGAAAAGTTTTAAATTCAAGAGACAATGCCTGGCAACGGCGAGTACTGACTGAACTGATAATAAGTAATCTGACCATCACTCATCTCTTAATGACAAGTTTTATCCTGTATGCTTGTATCGAAGAAGCGTAACATTCGCTGAAAAATAGCAGATGGTAAATTGAAACAACGATATCGACAATAATATCAAACATACGCGTTTTAGTTTAACTTTCTACTGAATAAACCGTTCCTTCTGATGTGGTGGTAAAACTCCGAACGCCGTTCTTGATATGGTATTATTTGCAAAGAATAGTATGTAATGGTATGGACCCACGCTTTCGACTGTTCCACAGAATATGCGACAAAGCAGTTAAATTTTGGATCGCAATCGAAAACGAACTGCTACGAACATAGGCACAAGTCAAAGTCGGTCTGCAAGTTAAGCGCGCTTAATAAGTAGGTACCTTTTGAATGAGATATTATAACCGAACCGAGTTTCGTATTGTGATTAGCCATGTCGGAAATCTTGTTGGTTGTTCGGCGCTCGGGAGCACATATTAGCTGGCCGCCACTGGTTGTTACATCTATTTCTTCTGAAAGAATTTTTCAAAGGAAAGTTAAGTATTATTGGACTGGAGATCTCGTATCAGCACTAAAATAACAAGTAAGTTGATTTTTACTAATGCAAATGAGGAAACTGAATAATAATAGTAATATAAAAAAATGTGAACATACATAGTGTTCTAAACTCGTAATACTAAATATTACAACTGACCCGATTTCCTCGAAAACTCAAATAAGAAAAAAAATTATACGACAAAATCGACTCCAAAAGTAATGTAGGTACACCAATTTCCCTGCTTATACTACGAGTTTCCGAACACCCTAAATAGAGTAAAAAATTGATAAGACATACCTACAGAGTTCATAAAATTGCCCTCCGTAAAAAACTGTGTATGGTGGGCTTTAGTTATTTGTTTAGTTAACACGTTGACTGCCACGGCAATTTTCAAAATTCCGGATAAAGTTTCACAATAAAAATATTCTTTTACTACTTGATTTTGAACATTTTTTAATAATTATATTTTCTGTTCGTTTATCAATAAATTTTCTGTTCTGTAAGCCAGCATTGATTTTTTGTTCTCTTCCCAGAAGCCATCTATCCATATTAGCACTGATACACTAAGAATTTTATCATATTTTAGCAAATATGGCAAGTAAACACACTAAGAGTTATCTCGTAGTCGGCGTCCTAACAAAGAATGCAATCTACAAGTTATCTCGTAGTTGGCAGTCAACGTGTTAAGAAGTTTTTTAGTTGTGTCTTGAATTCTATGAAGTTAAGATTAACATATTTTTTCTAGTTGTTTTTTTTAATCCGGGAGTCATTTGTTTGTAAGTTATTTGTTTTTGAGTTTTGGTGAATTATTTGGCATATTTTCATATCCCATGTTGAATGTTATTGGTATATTATGGTGTTTAAAATAAGTTTCGAAATTTTCGAAGCACATTGATTAGCGCACTTATTGCTTATTACTTCGGCCCATTTTTCTGTTTATTCAATGAGAATGAAGCAAGGATTGTGTCCAAGATAGAGTTGTCAACCCCAACTTTCAGTTTTACAGAACTCCCAGTTAGTTAACTGAATGCATTTTGTACATTTAAACACAATTGCATTAAGGACTTGCATCCTTATGCTTCTAAAGTGTTATGGTGGTTGCATCCTTTTAAAAATCGAAATCTCGTAAAGTATTGTATCTTTCTGCTACTAATGGCATGGTTATTCAGAGAATAAGGAAGTTGAGACCATTTTTTTTATTTTTTTTTATCATTGTTCGCATTCAAACTTAAATACTGGTATTTTTTTTTTTTTTTTTAAAGTTTGTTTTCATAGTTAAATTAATTCTCAAAGTTTAAATTTTATTAAGCCCGCCAAAACGAGCGGAATCCGAGCGGTAACAGGCGGGGTGTAGTGTGACGTCATTAGAACTGTGAAAACCACGTCGCTTAAGCATTATGTATGGAAAAAATTTTAATTCTTCAACAAGGAATTAAATACTTAGTAATTTTTTTACCAATGTTAACCGTCTATTATAATTGATGTTATTAAAAAAAAAAGAAAATTGATTAAGATTTGATAGTTAAATTAATATTTTAAGTTAGAATATTTGCTTTTCACGCCCGGTACGGTATTGCCGTCGCTACTTGTTGACGTTCCCCGCGCGAATTCAGGACCACCGCGCAGAAAAGTAGAGACCAAAAGTAAAATAACGGTTTACAGCCCAGTTCACTGTGAGACTTTTCTGAGCGGCCGGCGGCCTGAAGTGTATCACATGCTATGTGACATGTATAATAATAAAAACATCTAAGTTATGCAATAAACAACATATTATTATAAAGCACTATACGAATATGTATCTTTAGAAATCCATTTCATATAATAATAATAACAAATACGTACATATATTTGACAAACCCAAATAAACCTTTGGCCTATACACCTCTCTCATCTAAACCGACCATCTCTCATGTAATAGAAAGAGATGCACCATAGGTGTTCCGTTGTACGTACAAGTCACGACACATGTGACGACAGAATTCTTTCGACCAATCGTGGAGTGTATACAGTCTATTGCTATTGAATGCTTTTTCAAGATCGTTTAACTAATTCTAAGAATAATAATATAGAAATATATTTATATATTTAGAATCGATATTTTTTGATCTACATGAACATATTTTTTATAAGTCAAAATATTTTTCACTTAACTTCCTTATTCTACCATCATTAAATCATATCTTAAAATTTGGACTTGCATCATTCGTTTCATAGATTTATAAGACTTGTGTGGTGATCACTTATGTCTGTCTTCCAAACAGTAGCTTTTACATTTTTTATGCAACTCTGCTGTACACATATACATCCAAATTGATAGACTAGCACATCAGGGAAAGGGGAACAAATCAAGTTCGTGGACAGGGAGGTGACGTGACGTATAAATTAATCTGACGGAATACAGGCACCTCGCATTGTAATATCACTATTTAGTCATCCGAAATAAAATCTGACTACAAATTACTACTAAAGTCCTTTTTACAATAGCGCGCAAATTGTTGGAAACATAAAAAACTTAACTACCAATCCCAAATCGGGTAAACAAAAGTTAAGGTTTGTTTCCAAAGTGGAATATTTCGTTAAACTATTTAGTTAGACAATTTTACAAATGTGTATTTTAGTTTTCTGTACAGGGTTTGATTATTTCTATGTGCACTCTTCTGCGTTCTACGTACGACTGATGGTTTATTCAAAACATTCTCCAACCCTCCTGGTGTCAAAAATATGGTCACGTGGTTTTTGGTTTGCCTTCTGCTCGTCGAAATGGTAACCAGTTAGAGTAAATGTTAGAGCAAGTCTATTAATTTGGATGTCCTTGGAGGAAATTTAATGTACACCCATAGATTTTAAACAGCTATATCTTTGAAAATAATACACATATTTTAATGAAATTTCTTACATAGTACTCACCACACCCCAACTATAAAATTTTTGTCTGAAATTAAGTCTACTTTTACCCTAATGGGTAAAGAATAAAAAATAAAAAAAAGTCTAATTTTGTAATACAACTCCATAATCTGAAGTTGAAGTCAGTGTTGGGCAATTTAGTGATGTTTTATTTGTAAAAAATGTACCTATTTTTTATTAAGTTTTTTTTTTTTTTTTTGCTCAAATCATTAGAAAAAAAAACAATAAACTACCGCATTTCCGGTGCAATAAGTGGAAGGATGTATTACCCGCTCTACGGATTTAAATATAGTTTACTTTTGATAAAATATTCTTCCATACAAAAGACAAGGATTTAAAGATTGGGAAGACTTGGTTCACATTTTTAAATACATATACATATAGTTGGGACCCGCACAGAGAGATAGGTACAAAAAAAAATTATTGGACAGCAATGCCTTTTCCGCCATTCAAGCAGGACCGGTAGTAAAAAAGTAGAACTACCCTTGTCAGACAAAGTGTGAAGGTTCTAATTCTTTTTAAATATAATAAAGTCTGAATTAAGTGAAAGATTGATTTTGTATTCACCAATTGTTAATAATTTAATCTTATAAAAAAACAATTATGTTTGTCTTTAGTTACCGAAGTAAATCATACGATTGTACTGAATTACAGTAATTTATTTAATAAAATTTGAATATGAAAATTAGCGATCATCAGTAATTAGGAGTAAAACATTTTTGTATGTATTCTAGGGCTTAACCCATTGGCCTCAAACGACGCCGTCCCGGCGTGTGTACGGCGATGTGTCTTAAAATCAAACGACTGAGGGTCTGATGTCTGTCGGCTTAAAAACGAAAATGGGATACATTGTTGACACCTGTGTTTAAAATTTTAAATGCCAATCGCTCTGTAGATAATTAAACATTTATTTCGTAGTAATTGGCAGGACTCCGTTGGTACAATTTTTTCCTGATATTTACGATTGAAATTTTGTTATATTTCAGCGTCATTGAATTTTTTCAAAATGGCGTGTGGTTCGGGAATTGACAAGCTTGTTCGTAAAACGCATGGTGGGCGGCTAACAAGAGCCCAAATGGCAAGAAATATATATTATGGTAAAAAGTATGATTAATGTACAACTTTTCTTAATCCAATTATAAAAAAATGAAGAGAAAAAAAAAATAATTTCATATCCTCGTTTAATCATATTATTATTTTTTTTAAACAATGCATATATTTTTTACATACCTTGATTCAATGCACAAGTAAATTAAAAAATATTGTTTCGTTTGCATGTTTAGTTTAAAAGTTATGTAAGATTTAGTACACCACTGCACTTAAAACTTTTGCTACAAAATTAATTCGGATGTGAAGGACAATTTTTTAGCCAAACAATTCTGAGGCCAATGGGTAAAGTGCCAAAATTGTAATAAAAGAAAAAAATTATTAGTTTTTGGTATAATATTATTATTTTCCCATCTTTTTTTCACTAAGTGCCATGTGCTGTGAGTTTTACGAAATGGCCTCTAGGGTTAATGCTTGGTTTTACAAAATGGCCTCTAGGGTTAATGCTTGGTTTTATATAATGGCCTCTAGGGTTAATACTTGGTTTTATAAAATGGCCTCTAAGGTTAATGCTTGGTTTTACGAAATGGCCTCTATGGTTAATACTTGGTTTAACGAAATAGCCTGTAGGGTTAATGCTTGGTTTTACAAAATGGCCTCTAGGGTTAATGCTTAGTTTTATATAATGGCCTCTAGGGTTAATGCTTGTTTTTTTTTGTAATGTGGTTTTCCATATTTTAGTTATAGTTGGTTAATTCTTTTGCAAAGTGTGTAAAGCATTTTTGACCCTTTGCATTCTTCATTGGTGGACCTTGTGGGTTTATTGAAAATGTGTTTTTTAAAAGTTTTCTGGTTTATAAGTTTATATAATATGAAAAATACATTTTATGGATGCTTTAGGTTTGTGCAACTCACAGCACAGTTATTTGACTTACAAATCTGGGGTCAACATATTTCGCTGCTGTTGATAATATTATACGATGCTGATAAAAAAGAGAGTTATCATGGTATAACCAGATAATAACTGGTATATTTGTTACTGGAAATATTCCACTATATCAGCAAAATATTAAGTACACATTCAGTACAGTGCGTGAAAGGTCAACTAATAAAGAATATCCCCAATATAGAAAACATTACTTTTAAAACATTTTTTATAGCGCATGTTGCGTTTACATACGAAAGATTGCACTGTTTTAAAAAAAAAACATTTTTTACCTGTCACAGGTGACATCTATATAATATAGGTATATAAAAACACATGTGTATTCGAATTCAACGCTGTGTCACAATTTCAAAGCAATCGGCGAAGAACTTTCGGAGATTTAAGATTTTGAACAAACAAACATTTTTATTTATTTAGATTTGTTTTTTTTTTATCTTTAGACATATACAGTACCCACATTCAAGGGCGGATTCAGAACTTTTTTCTGGGAGGGGCACAGGGGTCAGACAGGCAAAAAGTATTCTGATAGTAAAAAAATTACATATATAATAACAACATGTTTCCCGCTGAAGATATCCAGTACTTCATTAACATTCATTTTTGATGCAATTTCCTGATAGATATCCATTAAAGCCAGTCCATTCAAATGATTTTCTGTCATTCTGCTGCGAAGATATGTTTTTAATCGGCGTAAGGTGGCTCCACATCTATTTCAACTTCAGTCTTGTCTACTTTTAAGCATCTGGGGGAGTGGGGGCCACATGTCCCCGTCCCCCCTCTAAATCTGCCCCTGCATACGTTATGTTACAAGTGATAAGGAATATTAAATTATAAGTAACTAATTAGTAATTATTGTATGTCCATACAATATCTTAGTAATTTTGCCTGAGACGGGAACGGTTATTCATCTTAGCTAATGAAAACAGGTTGCAACAGCACATACCCGAAGGATTTTAACCAGCTATTCCTGAGCATATTTGGAGTAAAAATATAAATGTCAATTTGCTGTCTGATGATATTTTTAGTCAATTAGAAACAAAAAATATTTTTTTCTTACATCTCGCAATTGAACAGTTGGATACAGCCTAGTGGGTCACGTCATACGCACTCCATCTCATTCGCTAGTAAAAATCCTTCCCGGTATGTGCTGTTACACCCTGTTTATGATTATTAATAATAAAAAGTAATAAATCAAGCAAAGAGAAATTTTGAAATCATGAATTTTATGCTCACGAATTGTAATTGACTGTTTAAGTTCAATGAAAAATGAAAAGTACTTATAATTCACATGAGAAAAATAATAATATCATGATAAAAATATTGTAATTCCTATTCCTCATCTCCCTCCCCTCCCCAATCCCTTTAACTTTACAACATATTAAAATTGGGGATGGCATAGTCCCATTGACTCTGGAAGGTTGAGTGGCAATCAAATAAAAGAGATATGAAAAGAAGGAAAATTCTATATCACATCACTGTGGTCACATTAAAAAGGGGTCAATCACATGAATACCCTATTAATAACCTGGGGAAGATTGATGGAAGACGTTGCACATGACTTCGATACTTACGTTACTAGTACATGTCCAGTTCCGCTTAGATGTTTTGGACTAAGATTGCCCTGACGAAAGCAAACCTCCGATAAGAGAGAACACTAGAAGATATATAGTTGCAAATACTTAAAAAGTAAATATTTAAAATTTCTTTGGATTCAGTCCTATTTTTAATCAACTTGTTACCTAGCTCGAAAGTATTTTTTAATCAATATTGCCATACATTATTTTGCCATAGAATTGAAAGGTTGTATAGTGATTATCTCTCATCCAATAGTAAAAAGAGGTAACCTAAAACGGGTATTTTATCACATTCGGCTTATCATTCAAATAAGTGTGCCCGCGGTGAATAATCTATTCTTTGTATCTTTATAATGTTATATCTATCTAAATAGTGCGCAAGGTTAAATGTCAAACGAGCTATTAAATTTCCACTAGGCTATCGCTTGCATAATTATCGCAGATTAACGCCCTATTAACCTCATGACATTGACTAAACACTCTAAATCTATCCATTTAGTAGACATACCATTTAGGATACCCAGTTATTGGTAGGTATATTAAATCTTTGTGAAAGGTCAAATAATGACTTGCCTGAAATTACAAGCGTTTACTGGTTACTAGGGCAACTCGGGACAGTGGAAAAAATTTGGTTAGGTTTATAAAAGTCTTTTTTTCATCACTTTTAATGACTTTATATTACTTTTCAAAAGTGTGTCGAATTGCCACTGTCCTGAGTTGCCATGGAACCGTTTAGTGTGGCCAGGTACTCCTAACTTTCTTCCATCCCTTATCTCTTTATCCCGTATTTTATTTAGTCATTGTCTTTATCGCTAATTTAACATACGATATTGAAGATGTGATAGGATTAATTATTTTAAGTCCCAAGAGATTGACGCTGAGAAAGTCAGGGAGAGAAAAGTCGAATTCCTAGTTATTGCAGTCTATAGAGGCCCTAGATAATAGAAACAAGGAGAGATGGGCGATGAACCAATATTAGGATGAAACAGAGGTAATTATTTTTTTTAGAAAGAAACATTCCCAGGTTACAAATAACCTGACAATATTTGAAAATCTCCTGCTACCATCACAGTAAGCAAAAAAATTTCCTTGTGTCATGAAGGACTTAAGCCAGCCGAGGAATTGAACCCACATGCCTGAGTGGAACCCAGACACATTGCCAACTCAGCCACTGACCGGTTGAATATATGCATAACTTTCATTGACTCTGTCGCTTTGATAGTCTGTGCAGTTTAGTTGGTAGCAAGGAGAAACTTGGCATGCCTCCATGCCATATTTCCTTTTTTTTAAAATATTTTTATTCTAGATAAAAGAAAATTACATTTTTCACTTATTTAACTAGAAATAACATATATATTACACATAAATATAAATATATTACACACCGATATTATTCACTTTCATTGTTTTGTTGATTGAGCATGAAACTGAGCAATTTTTTTTTAAATATACCTATACTTTTTTCATTTTTAATTTCGTCTGGGAGGCAATTATATATGTTGCTTCCCTCGTAACCAATGGATTGCTTGCCATAATGAGTATGTATCGTGTTTAAATGTATTTTATTGTGTTGCCGTGTAAAGTGTGTGTGTACTTGGGACGTTTTAATGAGTTCTGTATTTGTATGTATGAGTTTATTATTTATTTTGTAAATAAGGAGACATGTATTATATTCATATAATTTTCTTAATTTTAATAGTTTTGTTTCTATATATAATTTTTTTGTTGATGTTCTAGGTTTGAAGTGAAATAGTTTTTTGATTACCTTGTTTTGTGTTACCTGTAGTTCGTTTATATATGTTTCACACGTATTTCCCCAGATTTCAACCAAGTAGTTTAAATGTGAGTGTACGAGGCTATAATATAGACCTTTTTTAATTTTATTTGGTAACAGAAATGATATCCGGCTGAATACGCTAATTAAGGGGGTGATTTTATCTTTAATATCTTGAATATGCTGTTTATATGTCCTTTCATTTCTATTATCTGTGATCAGCACTATAACAATATTGTTCCTGATATTAATTATTGTAGCAGTATCATGTTCTTAACAAAAGAGGAGGAGTTTAGAAGACGAAGCAGTTTTGCAAAATAAAGCCATGAGAATAGTTTTAGGACGAAACAAAAATTCAAAAGTAAAAATTTATTAATGGATCTAAAACATACTGTCTTTTACAAATCGTATAATTGATATAAAAGTTTTGTGTGAGAAATTACTATAAAGTTGGAATAATTAACAATAATATTATTTTTAATTGTTTTTGTGTTTAATTCGCAGAACTCCGTTTAATTTTTTTTTAAATTTAATAATTTTATTATTAAGTTCTGCAGGTATTTATTGTTTTTATTATTGTTACAGCTGACGGCCGGCATAGTCCAGTGGTAACGCATTGGACTGCCATTCCGAAGGTCGCGGGTTCGAACCCGGCGTGCGCAAATAAATTTTATTTGATTAATTTGTGTTATTTCACAATTAATTAATTAATTAATTAAAATAATATATAGTATATTTGCGGCACGTTCCAGAGTGGAAGATACTACCAGTATCGCCCTGGTGTAAGACCACCATTCAGAATTGAAACGTTGCTCCAAATGGCTTTAGCCGTGTTTAGTGACTAGATCTGAATAGCCAGGTACTTCCCCACCTTCCTCTTTCCCTTCCCCACTTACCTTCAGCCTCACAACATCCCCCAATTGGGGATGCCATAATCTCACTGGCTCCAGACGGGAGCAGTTGGGACTCTTGTGAGGTATTCACTATAAAAAAAATTTAAAAAAAGCTGTTTCGGCTTTCAGGGCCATTTTCAAACTGTGGTTATAACCACATTGAGACAACTTATTTATATGATTCTATTTTACCCCCTCCTAATTTAAAATGATTTATTACCGGTTAAACCGATTTACTGATAAAATAATTGTGACAATAGATTTCATATTCTGTGGGGGTATTTTGAAGTCTGTTTTCCCCACATTAATGTTATCTTAATTGTTTATTAATGATGTGGCAAGAAGGAAAATTTAGAAAGAAGACAAAATCACACAACTCATTACTGTATAGAGCGGTGAAGACTTTCCAAAAAATACCGGACAATATAAAAGAAGAGGGAAATGTTTTTAAATTTAAAAGCGAAGTGACGAAATAAGTGCAATTTTAATTTTTTTGTAATTAGTTTCATTTGTAATTTTAAATACTGTACTTAGTTTTTATTTGCGAAATATTATATTGGCACAGATTTGTATATTAGCACAGGTAACGGGATAACCCAACACACCTTCGAAAAGTGATATTATATAAGCAGAGATGTGCTTTATTTCAAATAAATCCATCCAGAAATGCAAAATGCAAAATGGGTATTTTCCATTTTGCATTTTAAATGCTTTTCTAAAAACCATTTTGCATTTTGCATTTTAAATGCTTTTCTCAATGCATTTTCCATTTTAAATGCTTTTTTGCAACATTCTTCCTACTATCTCCACTCATCTTTTTTTTTATAAGCCCCAAATATCAGTCGGTCCTCGACCTCGCTATGAGAGATAATTTACATTTGACAAGTTGCTCCCTGGTAGGAGCCCTGGCAATTGAGTGATACCATTGCAAAAAATACTGATTCAAATACTGAACATGGGGCCATGAAGCTCTAATATTAAATGTTAGATAGCAGTTTCTATGTTTTTACGTTGGCAACATTAGTCCCGCGCAAATTTTTTGTGGTTTCATAATCTGTAGTCGTGTGTGTTTTTGGATTTACCATCATGTAAATGATTTACCATCATAATATGTTTGTTCTACATTGATGTCCATTATTAAATGACAAATTGTTTAAAAATTCTATAATTATTTTAATTGTTTGAATGAGAAACCATTTTGCATTTTCAATGCATTTTTAAAATAGGTATTTTGTATTTTGCATTTGAAATGCTTTTCTAAAAACCATTTTGCATTTTGCATTTTCAAATGGAAAATTTTTGACCCATTTCCATTTTGCATTTCAAATGGTTTTGGGTACCCATTTTGCACATCTCTGTATATAAGTTATGAAAAGTGGTGAAACAAAAACTAGGTTAAGTACGTTAGGTTTATAGGTTAGTTTTTTTTTCATCGTTTTTGATGATTTTACATCACTTTTTAAAGGTGTGTTGAGTTATCATGGAACCAACCTTTGTACATCATTATGTACTATTTTAAGTTGAGGAAGACATGGCACGATCAAGTGAATCAGATACTTGAGTCGGGCCATGTCAAAAGTCAGAATAGTAGAAGAGTATGTATGTGAAATCAACACTCGCTCTTGTTTCTCTCTCTGCACAGACAGTCTACAGGTACATCTAGTAATAAATAAATAAATATTTTAGCATCTTATGTAAAATTTATGTCCCATATGAAACTATGTTTCTTCCCACTCGAACACGCATAAAGAATATTATTTGTCTATTAATTCAAGACAATAAGCATATAATCAGATTTAGTTTATCGAAGGTTATTTATTGATTATTTACATATTATTATTTAAAAAAACGGTGATGAAAATGGTTTTTATTTTATCAGCCAGTAATAATTTCTGTCTGCAAATTATAATCTTCCTTGACAATGACTAGTCATTTTTTACGCTAACTGATAAAAAGGATTGCATCAGTTGAAAAAACAGACAAATATTCCCTGGGGGAAGACGAGTTAACTGTAATTTGATAATGTTGAATAAATGATATTTTGTTGTATTGCTTAACACTATAACACCAAGAGAAATTAACATTTAAAATTCACAATTTAGAATTTTTCTAAATTGAATATGATTTAAATGTTTGTACCTATTTCTAGAGTGAAAGATACTGAAATTCTACGATGCATTTAATTAATAGTACACAACTGCTGATCCCGCTCAAATCGCAAGTGCGCCCCGCTGTTGAATTTGGTAGCCACCTCTGGTCTGGAGCTCCAAAATACTTAAATAAAATTGGTTCTGTTTGATGGATTCCCCTATTTAACAAAATAATTGCAATCTTTAAAGCACAGATGTCAGGTAGGAATACCGTCCTTTTTCTACTGGTATTTCAATGGTAGATGCTCCGAAACACGCCAAATGCACCCTTAACATTTGTACACAGCTTGACATTTCTACGACTCGTTCTTGAGTTCGACAGCTCGGCTGTGAAACGATTTACCGGCCTCTGTGTTTCCTCCCTCCTACAACATAGGTCTTGAAGAGACCAAAATGTTGTCCAACACAACCACACAGCATCCCCAAAGATGACTTAAATTGTTATCCTCCGGACCTCCTGTGTATAGTTAATGTAAAAAAAAAATCAGTTAAATGAATATTAATAGACAAGAACTTAAAGGTGAGGGGTAAAATCAACAGTTGGGGAACGCAGAGGGGAAAGCTGACTGTGATTCGTCAATAAATCAATCTGACAGTATATAGGCATCTCGCATTATAATATCACCATTTAGTTCTTAAAAGTAAAATCTGCTTTTGAATAAATAGACATTTTTACATGGGAGCGCAAATTACTCGCCACGTTATGAACAAATTTGCGAAGTCCAAATTCGACAAAGTAAATTTCTTCTATTTTCAGAGTTGAATATTTTGTTTACGTATTTAGTTAAGAACACAAAGAAAATATTATATTTTATTAATATTTTATTTTTAAGACACTTATAAATGTTTCATAATTTACTTCCCAGTAAACAACGATGAGCACACTTGAGAATCGCTACATTCGACCAATGTTGGAGGGTTGTCACAACCGCTCTGTTCCTATTAATAATAAAATAATGAAATCTTTAAGAAAATATATAACATTTCACTTTTAAGAAGATAATAGAAAAGTAAAACAACTAAAAAAACAAATGAAATTATATACACACAGCTTTTACCAGCGATTCCTAAGAGTATTTGGAGTAAAAATTTTGACCTCATTTTGCCATCGGATGACACTTTTTCAATTAAAAACAAAAAACATGATTTTCTATCCCACATCGCTACTCAGTATAACCTAGCGCATTACGTGATATGCACTCCTTCTCATTCCAGCAGTACCGTACATACGAAACAAGCGCGTACCTAACACGTGGTTCGTTGCAACGTGTGATAGTATGACCCAAAGATAATATATGATCGGTGGCGACGTGCGATAGAAAAATATAATATTTTAAATTTTAATAGATAAAAAATATCATCGGACAGCAAAATGACACATACTAATTTTTACAATTGATAACCAACCATTTATCCTATATTAAGTGTTGTTTATGAGTTCTGTAAAATTCAAAACTCATTTAGTAATAACGCCATTAAAGTGGAATAAATTTAAAAATGATTGGTTTATTATCCTTTATTAATACGACGGAGTTCCAGCAAGATATAACAGATGAAAAAATAGAAGTTCCAAATGATACGATTATGTATTTTATCAAAGCGCAAAAGGCGAAGGCACATCCCTGATTCTTATGCAAACGGCTTTGTATTTTGCGTCCAGATGTATCTCGATGTGATAGTATATGTTTCTACAACTGATCCATATTATACAATGTGAATAAGCTTAAAATTAAGTAAAATAATGCTTACATACGGAATGTAATACGACAATTGGGTTTATTCTCTTTTTCACATCTATTTTTACAAGTTTTCATAGCACAAGCCACCATTTTGCGCGTTATTTCGTAAAATGAACCAATGATGCCTCGACCATAGCTCGACGCTAGTTCGCACAAGAATGATGACGTCACATTTTCTAGATTCACGGGAGGCCATACGCGAGCCCAGCCGGCTCCAATGGAACCGGTATGGGGAGTGGGGAATAATACGCTTTTAATCACTTAGGGCAGGTCTACTAATATTCATATGTCTATGGAGGCCATTAATTTACAATTCAGAATCGAAACATTGTTTGAAATAGTTTTAGCCAAGTTTATTAACCAGGTCTGATTAGCCAAGTAGTAACAACATACCCGAAATTGTGCATGCCATCTATTATTCTCATTGACTTCCATAGAACACAAGAAACGCAATGTGGGTATGTTTGGTGATACAAAAGTCTGACCAAATGGGTCTTAAATTTCAAATACAGAGCTGTGTTTCATCATTACAATGAAATTTATATTAGATGGCGATATACATATGATGTCAGGTGTGTGTAAGAGAGACAGAGCGTGTGATCAATGGGCTACTGTATAAATAATTGGTTTCTGTATGAATCTACATGGAAGAAATTCTCTATTCAGTGAGCTCGGGACAGTTGGTAGTGGGTAGTCATATAAAATATAAACAACAGTGTTTTAACAAAGGTTTTTAAAGGCCATGTTTGTAGGAATCCTCCTAATAATAATATATTTTTTTAAATATTCTTAATATTTGATTAATTCGGTTGTTTTGATATTATATACGATATTATATTATATATGTCCGGGGGTGAAGCGCACAAACTTCGGGAGGTGATTCTACATGACGGTACAAGTAAAAAAGATGAATAATTTTTTTACTTCTAGAAGATTATTTATTTTTACATTCAAATAATTAAAAAAAAAATTCTGAAAACTACCATAAAATGTTAGAATTTCGATAAAAGTTAAAAACTTTTTACTTCTACCATCATGTAGAATCACCTCCTGAAATTTGTGCACTTTACCCCCGGACGTACTATGGATACAACACGTACTATGTTCTACGTGTTGAATACAACACGTACTATTAATATAACTTCTTAAAAATGGGAATTTTTGTGGTAAAAAAATCACACTCCTTTAACATTTTCTTCTCTCAAAAACTCACTCCCCTAGAGGTTGAGTTACGACCTGAGATTTTCTGGTATAAAAATATTATCATGATTAATTTTTGGGTTATTACGCCGTGTTGCACTTCCTCCTTCTTTAGTCAAGGTTTCGTACAGTGTCCATCATCAGGGCAGATAATAGTAACCGTAATGCTGTCTGAAACTTTGGCTAAAAAAGGAGGAAACGCAACAAGGCATAATAACCCAAAAATAAATCATGACAAGTGTTCCAAGTGTTTGCCGTAAAAGTAAATAATTTAAGTATTATAAAGTTACTGTTCATCTAGTAACCTAGTTACGGTGAACGCAGTATTGATTTAATCTATAAAATATGAAAAAAAAAAAACTGATTAATTGATACATAATTCCCTGAATGATTACCAAAATTAGACTTAGGCGTACGAGATAACATTTCTTAAAATTTGAAAAAGAAAACTGATTAAAACCAAAATAAAACATTATTACCGAAATGATTTTCTTACACTCCTACATTTAATTATTAAGTAAATATTATGAAAAAGATTTGAAGTCTCTACATAATAAGAATAAAATAACTTATTTAATGTTTTTATCAACAATCAATCAAAATAATACATAAACGATTTTAAATTACTAAGTTTTGTTTTAGTTTCAAAACATGACCCCATACGCAATAATAATATATTATTTATAACAGTATGGTTATAAACATATTTTTAGGAAAGGTTTGCTGACGTCATGATATTAGTTTCGTTGGATCATATTTATATGTTGAGTTGGTCGGATCAAAGTCATTTGTGACAAGTTCTCGATTGGGTTAGGATATCAATAGTTATTGAATAATTGATTCATTTTAATTTATTCAACATTATGGCTACTCAAGTGGTGAGATTTATATATATTGTACTTTTTTTTTTAATCTTTGTGCTGACTTTATTTTTAGATTTGTGTTACGTATTTTTAAAATTTTAACTTAAAATGTAGTTCTACAATCTAATAATAAACATAATTTTTTTATTACACTTGATTACACATAAATAGCGCAATTTTGAAAAATATATTTAAAATTATTTTCCATTAAAATAATACATTACAGGTAGGTACTATCATTTATCTTCTGAATTATTCTTCGAGCAGTTCGACTTTTGAAAATGACACTTAAATTCAAATTTGTATTCATTGCACATGAATAATTTCACGCAGGAATAACGCACATCACAGACAACTGAAATTAGTATGTTTCATTCAATCTCTGTACATCTCAAATTTAATGTTAAAATATTACGGAGAACATTTTTTGAGTTTTCAAAAGTGTGAATAAAGTCTATATAATATATTTACGATATAATATTTTATCAGATTATTTTTAAAATTGGAACTGATTTGTCAAGAATTCAGACTATTCCGTGATTTTTCACAGGACTGCGCTAGCATGTACTAAAAACAAACAAATAGGCATAGCTTGAAATAAATTTTAGGAATCAATTCCATGGGTACTAACTGCTGCGAAATTCTTAATCGAATCAACATTTATCGGGGACATTCAAAATACTAAAATAGTGCCGATTGGCGATAACAATATTACGACCTCTGGTATTATGAGTTTTGATTTATTTAGAAATATTCCCAAGTAACATTAATTTTCAAATAGATTTGCTGTTTTTGAATGTATATATACCACAGTGAAATAATTCTGTTTTTGAAAGCAGATGAAAAAATCTTTAAGATTAATACATATTATGTATGGATATATACAATTAAAAATATTAAAATTCTGATTTCAAAAATGGAAGAATTTTTTTTAACGATTGTTTTGTCGCTTACCGATTGTTTTTTCTTGTAAACTGTAGAAATACCGTTTTATATGAAACTAAAAACATATTTAATTACAGAAATGTTATTAAACAAATTACACAAAGGTTATTGTCATTTGACTTTTTATTCATTTCATATAAAAAATAATTAATAAAAAGATCACAAACTTTGATAAATCTTTTGGAGTCATGCAAAATTTTACGGTCAGTGACTTTTTGGAACACATTACAATTATTTGGAAGTGTATGGCAAACTTTTTGATGCTAATACAAAGCGTGAAGTTGCCTCTTTCTAACACTGCAAAAATCACGTATCTCACACATAATTCAAAAGGAGATTGTTCGACCTTTATAAGTACACGAAAATACCAGAGGGTTTATATTTGAATTTGTGTGAAACATCCCAACCTAACAAAGATAATAACCTTTAGGAGCCTGTCATCACAATGATGGACCCGTCGGTCCTGATGCGCCCGGAGCCCGTGTTCAACGACAAACCACTGAACGCTTTCCGGGACTACTCCATTGATGAGAACGATCCTATCAAAGAGCGCGTCAGGAAGACATACAAACTTATGCACACGCACCAGACAGTCAACTTTGTCAAAGGTAATACACCTTTTTTTTCCTGCTAAAATGATCTAATTGAACAAACTGCCTAGCAAACTAGCAAACTGCCTCCCTGTTTGACTTTTTCATTTATTTATTGTACTATTCCTAATTTACTATTTCTCCATCTTGCATTATACAGAATTTTGTATTTATGTTGTTGTGCTGCTCTGTTGGGCATGAAAAATAAAAATAAAAATGATTGGGGTATATTGTGAGATGAGTGGGAAGGAAAAGGGCTGGGAAAGGTTGTTAAGTACCTGACTATTTAGATCTGATCACCAAACATGGCTAAAGCAACATTTCGATTCTGAGAAGTGGTCTTTTACCAGGGCGATACTGGGAGTATCTACCACTCTGGAATGTGCCACAAATATACTATAATATTAATTATATGTAAAATAACACACATAAATTAATGATTTAATAGCGGGCAGCGGGCTTCGAACCTAAGATCTTTGGATTCCTTGTCCAGGACTTAAAAACTTGGCCACAGAAGTCGTTGTTTTATTTTCATAATAATTGGAATGAGATTTTGATTTTCAATCCATCTATCTTTTTTACTTATGTTACGGCGTAATACCAATGAATTGTTACAAATACCTGAAACAAATACAACATTTGGACAAAGAAACTTCAAATACAATAAATAACCTACAATTAAAATACTAAAAAAAATTTCAAAATTTATATGTTTATTTCTAATATTAAAATTCGAAAGCTTATTTCATCACCTATCAAAAACAGTTTTTAGTTTTCGGATATGTTCAGAAATATTTTGATTTTATAGCAAAGCAATATGGTCAATATGCCAGAGGCCTGAGGGATTAAACCTATATAATTAGATAGAGCATCTATTTGAAGTCATATTTGCAGTCGTACAGAGAGGTGATTTTTATTAAAAGGCACTATACAAATTATGCAATTATTATTATACTTAAATGACATTTCTTGTTGCATTCCAAATTCCAGAAAAGATGGATAAATGGCTGAAGTTTAACCACGTGAAGAGCAGCATCAAAGAGTCCCTGATCCGGCTAAATGATCTAGTGGACGAATCCGACCCGGACACCGATGTGCCCAACATCGTGCACGCCTTCCAAACCGCAGAACGCATCCGCCACGAGCATCCTGACCTCGACTGGTTCCATTTGACGGGACTGATACATGACCTCGGCAAAGTGAGTTCTATTTATGTTGTTTTATGCAAATATTTCTGTATTATTTATTGTCTTAACTGGATATTATAATTGTAGGATTTGTGAATCACATTGCCTTTCAAAAACAAACATTGTCAATTTTCTCGGTTGGTGGCCGAGTTGACATCGCGTTTGGGTCCCACCCAGGCGTATTGTGTTCAATTCCTCGGCTGGCTAAGTCCTCCATCACAACACAAGCAAAATTTTCAGCTTACTGTGGTGGTAGTAGGAGATTTTCAAATATTGTCAGGTTATTCGTATCCTGGGAATGTTTGACTTTCTTTTTAAAAAAAAAAAATATATAATTAGATAATTATCTTTTTTGTTGACAAATTGGAGAGTTCTATCCAAATAAAAATAACAATATTAATAGTAATGGAGGGTAAAAAAGCAACATTAAATCATGCAATATTCAGTGTTTTTAATATAGTGTCTTCTGCATGCAAAGTCATATTTTCTCTAACTAAACTATCTAAAGTTTGTTTGACCTGACAGTTAAAGTTTTCAAAAATTTAAACAAAACATAAATACAGATTTCAAAAATAGAATTATAATAATAAAATAAAAATAAAATAATTATATTTAGGTTCCTACTTTATCGCTTGTCTTAAATGGTTTGTACTTATCAGTTCTAATTTTAAAATTTAATAGTTTTGTTGAACTTAAATAATTTTACACATTATACAGGAATATTATTTCGAATAACGCACCATGTACAGACAACAGAAATTAGTATGTTTAATGAATTAAAATTGTGAAACAACACAAATTAATTGAATAAAATTTACTTGCGCACGCTGGGATTTGAACCTGCGGACCTTTGGATTGCTAGTCAAGAGCCCTACCCCTCGACCACAGAGTCTGTCAAAGGTGATGGCTTTTTACAGGTGTTTACGTTTACAGGTGATGGCATTTTACGATGAGCCCCAGTGGTGTGTGGTAGGGGACACCTTTGTGGTTGGTTGTGCCTGGGCCCCCTCCATTGTCTATGGTGAGAGCAGTTTCATAGACAACCCTGATAGACAGGATGAAAGATACACGTGAGTTACTTGTTAATAATTTCATACCATTTTGATACCACTGACCATAAACACTGCAAAAAATCCATGATCCTTAAAAGCCCTGGACGGAATTATTCAAGAACAATTGGAAGCCGCAGTGCGAGGAGGAAGAGTTATGAAAAATGCCAAAACAGATGGAATTTTTTTCATTACATATCCCATTCCTTTCCTCTGGAATACCCAAAAAATCAAAAACCGCTATAACTGCATTAACAATACAAAAATAAAATTATAATTCTTCATTATGCACCACTTTTGCATACAAATCATTTCAAAAGTTATGCTAGGAAATCTTTCAGGCGACTAATTATTGCTTATAATTATTTGTTACATAAATTTGTTATTGGCCACTTTAATTTTATTTGAACTCTACCGGTTTCGGAAGAACCCTTCCTTCATCAGGAGGGTATCAAAAACTGTGTAAGTTAACTATTGTTTTTTAAATGTCACGGCATGTCCCTATACAAAAATTTAAAAAAAATGTAAATAAACATAAGTGTCAAATGGCGGCCAACTTGCCATAAATTGAGTGTGCATAAAATTATCACACACAATGATGTTTTAGTTTATCAATAACATGAGATTGAAAGGTCATCAATAATTAAACTAATTCGGGAAATACCTAAATATTATCTAACTATGGAAGAGTAAACACTCAGTTGTTTAACTCAGACATTGTTTTTAGTCGGAGGAAAAATGGTATTTGCATATTTTATCCTGTTGTTAATTTAAAATTAAAAAATTTTGTACCATTTACTTTTTTTGGTTATTATGCCATGTTGGCTTTCTCCTTATTTACATTGTCCATCATCGGGGCAGTACCCACTTTCAAGAGAAAACGTTTTGCTTTGTAAACATAATAAAAGTAAAAATATATTTTGTTTTTAAATTGGTGAAAACACAGATACAGACAGTAATAAACATGACAGTACAAAACATTAATTGGAGAATTCGCCTGCATCCTAACTATTTCTCACCGATTAACAACTAAAACAATAATATGGCGTATCATCGGGATAAATGGATTTCAAAGTTCCATGACTCGTAATAGAAATAACACTGCAAGCTGAAAAGAGTTGTAAAAATATCTTGAGAAAATGTTCAAAGTTTTCTATTTCAGAGTTTAAAATAATATAGAAATACAATTTCTGTTTTATTTCCTTATACCCCCTTCCAATAAAAACCATAAACACGTTGACACACTGCTGTACTAGTTAAAGATATTAATAATAATTATTATTATTGTAAAGTCACTTTAACTAACCCGCAGCCAAGTGGGGAAGGTAGTACCCAAAATTACTATCCTCCTTATATTAGCGTAAATACTTGACATATCATTTTAGTATTTTACGTATTTCTGTGCAAACACATAAGTTACCATTAATAATTGGGATTTCTATAATTTAAAAGCCCATAACACAGAAAAATGCATGGGGTCGTCATAAGACCCACTTGGTTACAGACGTTTTGTTTGGCATCTTGGCCTGTCAAGAGTTAAAAAAGGTGAAATTTACTGCTTTGTAATGCCATCTATTGATTTTTTTTAAAACTTGAATTTTTTTTAATCCATTTTGCAGCTCAAAATACGGAATATACAAACCCCACTGCGGTCTGGAAAATGTGATAATGTCCTGGGGCCACGATGAATATCTCTACAGAGTCCTCAAGCACAACAGCTGCAAACTTCCTGATGCCGCTTTTTATATGATAAGGTATGGTTTACCATATTCAAATTTTCTTGCAAACTTCATTTATTTTTCTCTTTTTCCCAGACAGATTGAGATGAGTGGCATTGATTACATTTGGCGTTACATAGCTGCCCTAGTGTATTGATTTATGGATTCCCCCTAACCCAATTAGTTAACAAAATTATGAGACAATCTGCTAATGATATATCTGCTACAGAACATGTTTCGTGATGGCCTATCTATGCTATTGGTTCACAATAATAATAATAATAATGATAGGATAATTTGTATAGCGCCGTTTTCGTGAGAAAATCACCTCAAGGGCACTTAATTTATCCATTTAATTTATTCCTATCACTTAGATTTATAACTAATTACTTTTGGTTTATAACTAAGTTTCATAGCTAGAAACTTATAGGGTTTGATTTTTTATGCACCAATGACAGAGCTAGGATTTGAAAACATCATGTTTAAATCTGCACTTGGGAGTATTTTGGAAGAACACAGTTAGTCGAAATAGACCATTAATAGACACTTTGCTCTGTAACGACCGCGCACGGTAGTTAAATTCAATGTAATCGCTGTCAGTTGTACATTACCTCTAGCCTTGTAACGACCTAGCAAGGTGTTCTTTCCGCCTTCTTCAATTTTGCAAGTTTATGTTGGGACATTATTATTATTATTCGAAATGGCACTAAATGTAGATTTGTAATGAGTCGAGTAACTGGTATATCAGTAGTTTAGATGTTTAAAGTAACTAATTGATTAATAATATTTGCAGGTATCATTCCTTCTACCCCTGGCACGCAGGAGGAGACTACAAGCACTTGACCAGCGCCAAGGATGAGTCTATTCTTAAATGGGTCCTGGAATTCAAGTAAGTCTAAATATAACTTTGGAATAATTTGGAATAAAGAGTTATCGATTTTTGGACAAAATTTAAATCAATGTAATAAAACTCTTTGTAAAGGTAATGTTTATGTATAGTATTTGTACCGTACTTCAAGGATGTTCAAACATTGACTATTATTTTTACTCACTAGATGTCATTATTTTTCCCATGGCACTGAACAGTGGAATGTCATTTTTTAAAATATTATAATGTACGATTTTCTGGATGTGGTAAGGAGACGAATGAAAGATGTTTGTGGTATCCTAGCAGCATCTTTATTGAAGTAGACGAATTACAGAGTCTAAATAGAGTAGTCACAGTTGTTGACGACGAACGACAATGTCATCAGTACTAGTTGATGTGCATCACAATCGGATGCATATAAGTCATGTCTCAGTGGGATGTGAATCCGTGGTCCATGATGATGTCGGTGTCTCGACACCGCGTCGGTGGGGACCAGACTTGCTGACGACGAACGACGATGTCATCATGGTAGTGTTTATAACGGGTGAAGACGTTGAGTCTTCCTGATGCTCCAGTCTGATGAGGCTGGGTACGTGCGGTTTCATGCGGGAGCAAGGGGAGCGGAACGGAACGGCCACTCAGTAGGCGGCTAGCGCTTGCCCGGTTCAATGCTAAAGACTGACTGCTAGGTACCGCGATGTAGTATGTATATAGTAGTCACATGCGCCTAGTAAAGTCTAGAACCTTTCAGACCGTAAGTAGGTAGGCTGGCAGCTTCCCTATCATTCTAGATAGGTACTACACTGCTCTCGAAGATCTTGGGCGCTTGATGTACTTTCGCCGCGCGTTTCGTAAGTTTCAATGCGATGCGAATTCCATGTATCGATGTTCTAGATATTTCGAGGAAGTACCAGGTATTATTCTAGTAGCTGCCGCTACAAATACAAAGTACCGATATTTTAGGTTACTGGAACTCATGACAATTCAACACACCTTTCAAAAATGATGTAGTCATGATA
Organism: Hesperophylax consimilis; assembly: GCF_061612785.1. Classification (NCBI taxonomy): domain Eukaryota; kingdom Metazoa; phylum Arthropoda; class Insecta; order Trichoptera; family Limnephilidae; genus Hesperophylax; species Hesperophylax consimilis. The sequence goes on from NC_142857.1 coordinate 8,302,508, forward strand.
AGTCATGAAACATAAATCAGGTTAAATAGGTTATGTAGCTTAGGTTTATATATTGGTTTTTTTCATCGCTTTTTTTTTTTTTTACTTTATGTCACTTTTGAAAGGTGTCACAGTGTATCACGGAACCAATTCATAAAGATTTCTGGTTTATTTAACGAATTTTGTCTGTCTTTCAATTTGTTTGTACGTTCCGTTACCGGTTTCGAAAATCTGTACATCTACTTTATTATACAAGCAATCCTTACTTTGACTAGTTGGCTAACTTTGACTAGGTGGCTAACTTTGACTGAGCTTTTCAATATTATGATACCTACCTGCCTGAAGAAAGTTTGAATAAAGAATTGTCATTGAGATAGTGACGTTTCTTTAGACAAATTGTATAATTCCTTATTCGAAATAAAATAAAAAATGTTATTATGAAGAAAGATTAATTACTTGATAATGTGCCATAAGTAAAAAAACGAGTTGATAATATTATATACAGCGATAAAGATAGGGTACAAGCAAAACCTAATCACTGAGTACCGCATAAGAGTCCCTTCTTCTTTATGTGCCGTATCAGGTCCCCCCGACGTTGGCGATCACTCTAGAAAATGTCTCTTTGTCTTGCGCTGCCCGGAATAGCTCCTCCACACTTCTAATGCCGGTCCACTCTCGTATATTTCGCAGCCAAGACATTTGTCTCCTACCAGGCCCTCTGCGACCCTCTATCTTGCCTTTCAATATTAACTGGAGCAAGTGATACTTCTCCCCTCGAAGTACATGACCCAGATATGAAATTTTCCTGATTTTTATTAATCTAAGCAGTTCTCTCTCTGCTCTAGCCCGCCTGAGAATTTTTGTGTTGGTGATCATGTCGGTCCATGGGACTTTTAGTATTCTCCGGTGAAGCCACATAATATAAGAGTCCCAATTGCACCTAACTGTCAGGAGCAAGTGAGACTATGGCATCCCCAATTGGGGTTTGTCGGAGGCTGAAAGTAGTGGGAAGGGGAAGAAGTTAAGACAGTCGAAGGTGAGAAAGTTCTTGGCTGTTCAGATCTGAAGTCATTTAAAGCAACATTCCGATTCTGAATGTGCCAACTTTTTTCGACTCTTTTACTAAAGTACGCTTTCTTCTTTTCAGCAAATACGACCTCTACACAAAGAGTGAGAATATTCCTGACATCAAATCTCTTTGGCCATACTATGAAGGTCTCATCAACAAATACATGCCCGGAATATTAGAATGGTGATAGCAATAATTATTCTTTTCTCCAAATATTATTAGATATAGGTGCATTGAATCCAAAGATATTAGAAGAACGAGATGTGCTATGATCAGTTCATACTGTGTGGAATTGTTTTGCCCAGTGTCGCCGGTTTTGTTCACCAATACTACTGCACACCTTCACTTACGCTAAGGTATCCGCACTAATACATAGAACAGATTTCTGTGCGTACACGTCCCGATAGTATTCAAAGTACCCTAATTAGGTAGTACTCCGCCTACGGTCCGGCGGCCAACATAGCATATCTCGTTCTTCTAATATCTTTGATTGAATCTGTACAAAATATTATACATTATGTGTAAATAACTTCAATGGCGTATTATAGAAAACTATGTATGCATCTTGAATTTTTATGTAGGACTTATGTAATATTGTATTATTATTTTATTATGAGTAAATAATACATACCTGGATTGCTGTAAATATAATGTTTATTTTTTATTTTAACTTTGTACAAAAATATGTATGTAGGAATAATATGAGCAATATCATGTACTTATCTCATTATTAATAATACCTGTATAGTAAATATGTAATAGGTAACCTCAAATAGTAATATTTAATCATTGACAAGACATTATTAACGATAGGAAACAGAAAAGACAGAAAAAGATTCAGTGGCATCTAGGAATTGAATGCGATTGAATCTTTTTCTGTTTTACATCTTTCGATGAGAGTCGATAACATTGAATAAATATTTATCCTATTTAGACCAATGCTTAGTCGCGGTACAAGTAAAAATATTATATAGATTGTTTGTTGTAATGTATACATAACATGAATAATATAATGTTAATGTAATGTTAAAGGTAATAGAATAATGTATTGAAATTTTTTATCATTAGGTTCAATAAGATAACAATATATATATTTATAAATTACACTATGTAAATCCACAGTGTTGTAAATACAAGAGGAAATGTAATATAAATTTGCACTTCAAAAATATTCAGTGAATTTATTTATTGAATCTTTGCCCTATTTTTGTTATCATTAGGTTCGAAATTTCTCACACTTTCCCAGCATGTGATGGCTAGAGATAATAGAAAATTAAGGCGATATGGCATGGAAGTGTGCCGACTGTCGCCGAGCTACAACCATACTGTACGGACTATCAAAGCGGTGGAGCCAATGACAGTTATGTGTTTGGTGTGTAGGTGGAAACAAAGGTGGGGCATAGATGTGATTTGTGAGCCAAATAATAAATAAGAACACAAGAAATGCAATGTGGGCCTGTTCCATGAATTTCAAATTCAGAAATCCGGTTTCAGTACAATTTCAAAATCAAATGAAATGGCAATATACAATGTCCGGCAGTGTAAGAGAGATATAGTATGCAATGTTGATTGGCTGTCTCGATCTAAGTCAAAAGGTGCTGTCAGTGACGACTTTCAATTGGAGGTGATCGTTTAAATTTATTTTTGTAAATAACCGAAACCAATTGGCCTTCTCAAAATAAACGGTTACACGAAACGGTTTAAAAATATCTAAAAAATAAAGTCGCTATCCGCGTCTGTCTGTTTGTGCGCTTAGTTCTTCTAAAGTATGGAACAGATTTTGATAGAGTTTTCACTATCATTTAGAGAATTTCTTCTGGAAGGTTTACATATATGATACATTCATATTATATTTATAGAAGGTAGATAAAAGTCACCACAACGGAGTGCTGGTACCTACCTCGATGTATGGAAGTGAGGCATGGAATTGGCAAAGAAAGGATGAAAGTAGATTGAATGCTGTTGAAATGAGATCCCTGAGGCGTATGTGTGGTAAAACCATGTATGATCGTGTGAAGAATGTGGAGATCTGCAAAGAGTGCAAGGCTGATGCAAGCGTAATGAGTAAGATTAAGAAAGGGACACTTAGAAGGTTTGGCCATGAAGAGCGAATATAGGAGTGTAAGGAGGATATATGATGCAAATGCGAATGGTAGCAGAAGTCGGGGACGCCCGAGGAAGACACGGCACGATCAAGTGAATCAGATACTCGAGTCGGGCCATGTCAAGAGTCAGAATAATAGAAGAGTATGTATGAATGTGAATGAGGCAAGAAGTGTGTGCCAAGACCGAGTTGTTTGGCGATCCGTCCTCTCTGCCTACCCCTGCGTGAAAAGGCGTGATGGTTAGTTAGTTAGATAATTCCAATCCAATTAATAATTCTCCATCACAACACAAGCAACATTTTCGGCTTTCTGTGGTGGTAGTAGGAGATTTTCAAACATTGTTGGGTTATTCGTAACCCGGGAATGTTTGTCTTTCTTTTTAAAAAAAAAAAAAAAAAGTCGATGTTTTATAATCAAGTCGTTAAAATATATTTTCGTACACTACATTGCTAGCTAAACCTTATGAGATACATCAAAATAATGTACTACGGAATTGTATATCTTAAAAAGGCTAACAGAATGGTATATGTCTATCTTCTAAGGATAACCCCCAGAACGCCGGGTACACGTCAGCTAGTAACAATAAATTAGAAAACGGAAAAAAATATTCTATTCTATTTGAAGGTGCGTATGTAATGCTAATTATCTATTCAGTGGAGTGAAAAATGTTGGTGACGAATAATATTATATCTATGGTGATCACTAATGACCATAAATATACCACTCTCTAGATCGATATCTTCGGGCTTTTTGTATCCAACAGAATTATACAGTACTTAACCACAGATATACAAGCAGTACCTACCGTGCGGAGCAGAGCAGTAGACAAGGTAGAGGAAACTCAAGGCCATTTAAAAAAAGATGCGACCATAAACAACATAATTGCTCTCAGCCTACTCTATTCATTCACTAGCCCAAAAAAACTATTATAAAAATAAAAATGTCCTTGAAGCAGAAAAATGTCGAAATGTTTTCCAAGGGCAAGGTTCATCTGACTAAGAAAATAAACTTTTACAGTGCATTTCCTTAAGATGAAACTTGTTAATCTGAGAAGAAGAAACCCAAAATGACAAGAAATTTGCAAAAACACTGAATAAAATTTCCAAAACATGATTTTCCGACAGTACGACGAAAAATTCCGACATTTTTCAGCCTCATGAACTCATGGTTACGTATGTTTAAAAATCTTTAATTTCACCAAAACAATAAGATAATACAGGATAACACTAATCAATAACATGAATAAGTTTATCGATATAATAAATAACATTTATACGTTGTGGAGGAAGACATATGTCAAGTATGAAGCATTGTTCAAAAAACCGAACGAATAACCTAAAAAACTGTTAATTCACTTTAAACTTGAACTTACGTAGGTAGGTTGAATATATGTTTGTAACTCGCTAACACTATACTGGCTTATATTGTATTTTTATCACGAACAACTTTAACATGCAATATTTTCGACGGAAATGATAGTATTTCGGCAGCAAATGACAACCCGCGTGTATAAATAAACCACTCTCATTTTGTTTGAATGATTTGAAACTGTCAAACGGCAAAATTCCGTCATCTCTTTCTGTTACACGAGTCATTATGGTAGAGAGCGAGAGATCAAACCAATCCTTCTGTTCTCACCAATGAGATCTGAGCTTTTAGCCATATTATTCGTTTTCCATAAGAATTTTGAGGTGGGCGTGGCGGTTTCAAATGAGTTTCAAGGCCAAAGCTTAGTTAAATGCCCCTGCTAATGACCACTGAAGATATAAACCAAAAGAAAGTATAGTGGGGGTATGGTTTGCAGGAAGTAGGCTCAATTTTACATTAATCAGCTAGCTCGTTCATGAACGACTAATCGCTAGCTAAGTAGTAATCAAATCCCTTGTGTTTGATATTTATAATCAGGAAAAGTTATTCAAATAAAAAATCTGTTTAATTTTTTCCCATTTATTAACAACAAATCGGTTACAAAAATTCTTTCAAAGTTATTTGATGCAAAGCATTTTTTTTATTTTCGAATACATGTTAAAAATATGGAAATACATTTATGTAATATTTAGTAGAGAAGATACACATTATTTTTAATTGTTTTTAAATATAATAGAGCACTGAAAATTATTGCCCTTTTCTTTTGTAACCTAATAATTAACTTTTGGCAATGGAGTTTGTAATAATAAAAATACATACGACAAAACATTTTTACAGTCAATCGTTTGTCAAAATTAGGATAAAATAACTACATATGTACATACAGGCAATAGATATTATTGAATATGGTTTAACACAGTATTATAATAAAACTATATCGTTATTGTAACCTACTTGTTCTGAGGCTCAATAAATAATTATACAATAAGGCAATAATATACAGTTCTGGCATGAAAACTCCATTCACATTTAGTTATGGCATGAAAAATCCTTTTATCATGCAGTTCTTAGCATGAAAACTCCATTTACCATGCAGTTTCGGCAGAAAAACTCCATTTGTCATGCAGTTCTAACAAGAAAACTCCATTCATAATATAAGGTTCTGGCATGAAAATTCAATCATACAGTTTTGGCATGAAAACTCAATCATACGGTTCTGGCATGAGAACTCTATTCAATGCCAAAGTTGAAGTTGCGATAATGGAATAACATATTTGTATACAAAGCCAATAAATACAATTTACAGAAGTTGTTCAGTTGCCCCAGTTACTAAGCTTTTTTGTAACTTATCGCTTTTTACAGGACAAAAATAAATGCAGAAAATATTTAATAAAGTCAACAATAATAATAGTATTTATAATTTACAGAAAACAACACTGCATAAGAACACTCAAGGCTTAAATAGTTACATTATAAAAATATATCAATATTTACAATAATTAACCTAGAAAGAATATAAAACTAATGCAATTGAAATGACCTTTTAATTGGAAAATAATAATATTAGAATAAAGTTTATTAAATATTGATAAGCCGTAAATTACACAACCGTCTCGTTTCTAAACGCTCTGGTCCATATTGGTAAGAGGCACATTTCTCAGTTCCAAGCATTTGCAATACATATTCATAATCAATCTCACTCAAATCCTTTTCTTTAAAATTACACCAAAGAAAAACTAAAATGAAGCTAACCTTGTGAACATGTTACAAAAAAAATTATTGTTCCTCCAATTCGTTGGTGCTGCAGAAGGGATATACCACAAAAAGCGCTTTTACTTATTGTAGGGATGTCGTAACTTCTCAAGCGCCAAAAGTACCCATCGGATACGAAAAGTTTGTATCCATTAAGCACTGGCATATCCAATTGGTAATTATGCCATGGGAACTCGGCACTTCAAGGGTTAAGTGTTGGGTAACTTTATTCTATCAACATGTTGAAAGGGTAAATAAAATGAGGCTACTTTAGTCAATTTACACCAAAGATATTAGAAGAACGAGATGTGCTATGCGCAGTTCGTACTGAGTGGAATTGTTTTGCCGAGTGTCGCCGGTTTTGTTCACCAATACTACTGCACACCTTCGCTTACGCTAAGGCATCGCTAAGGTATCCGCACTAATACATAGAACAGATTTCTGTGCGTACACGTCCCGATACCGTTCAAAGTACCCTAATTAGTTAGTACTCCGGCTACGGTCCGGCGGCCAACATAGCATATCTCGTTCTTCTAATATCTTTGATTTACACACCGACAAGGTTAAAGCTTCACAAGAAAAATACGGAAATATAATCAAGCTATCAGAAAACCAATTCCTAAACAATACTAAATAGCTGCCAGAGATTTACTTGGAAAAATAAAATGGTAAATCTCTAGTTTCACTTTTCACTGTCACAACCGACTATCGCTTCTACTAAATCTTACGAATTCACGGCAGGATGGTTTGGATGTGTTGTACGCATCACAAAAAAATGCCAAGCGTTAATAATTACTATTACAGTGGATAATTGTTTAAATAGCATTTTTTAATTACAAAAATATGTTTGGAAAGGAGTTAATTATTATTTACAAAAAAAATATTTATATATGTTTGCAAAGTTTACCCGATATGTGGCCTTAAAGTAATAAAATTTACATGAAAGTCAGTCAAAATTACTTATAACTTAGGCATTATTACAAACATAAAACAATTATTAGGAATATACTCTAGATACGCCCCGACAACACAAAATAAGACACTGCAAAATCACTGAATGTTTAATTCTCTGGAATGAAGTATTGTCTTTTAATAGCAAAAATTCACAATTCCTTAGTTCAATGGTACATAGACTTCACCTAGTCGAAATATTCTTAAATGAAAAGCATTCCATAGATCAATATAAATGCAGACTGGCAAGTCTACTTGAATAGGCAAATGAAAAGCATTCCATAGATCAATATAAATGCAGACTGGCAAGTCTACTTGAATAGGCAAATGAAAAGCATTCCATAGATCAATATAAATGCAGACTGGCAAGTCTACTAGAATAAGCAAATGAAATATTATTACAAATATGTATATCACCTCAGGAAAGCAATTCCGCTGCAATCTTTTTAATAAACAATTGAAAAATATGACATCGTCAATTTTTTGTTAGTTAATTCATATTTCAAAGCTCCATAACACATGATATAAATACATTTCACTGTTCTCAAGTTGTTTGCGATGCACAAACAGATTTTATGATTAAAAGGAAAAATAAGTTTTTTATTCTGAATTTTTGGTATTGTAATGTTTTCCTGTGAGAATATTATTGACTATTTAGCCAGCAAATAGTAAAAAATGGAAAATTTCTGACAAAATTATGGAAGATACGCTTTCGTTTTTTAATTATTGATCATGGCTCGCTGCTGAGTAAGTATTTGATGGCCTATGTTTGCCCTGTGAACAGGAGTAGTTCAAGTCTCGAAGTGTTTGTAGATGGCCGTGACATAGGCCATGACCTGCTGCCAGTCAGGTCTCTCCAACTGGATCATGTCTTGGATATTCTGCAAACAAAACAATTCATTTCATGTAAATTTAGTTTGAAATATCGCCACTGGGGTGAGAAATGGCACTAGTGTCCAAAACTATTTTTTTTTTTGAGACACAAACAGGACATAAAGTACATTCTCGTGGTTAGTATAAAATAAATTTACATACAGGGTTTTCCAATAAGGTGTTATTTTGAATAGCCCGCTATTTCGGTGGCTGTTACTTTTGAAGCTGTCATTTTTTGACATTTGACAAAACTACACCATTAATAAAAATGGAACGATACACGCTTCAACAACGCATTGAAATTATTAAAATTCACTTGAGTGAATCAAATGCAAATCATCTTGAGTGATGAGGCCCACTTCCACCTCGGTGGCTTCGTCAACAAGCAAAATTGTCGCATCTGGGGCTCGGAAAACCCAAGAGTTATTATTGAAAAGCCTCTCTATCCTCAATGTGTGACTGTTTGGTGCGGTTTATGATCCGGCGGGGCATTAGACCTTACTTTTTCGAAAAAGAGGCTGGAGCAACAGTTACGGTGAATGGATTGCGCTATCGAGAGATGATTAATGATTTTTTATGGCTGTAATTGGATGGTATTGATCTGCACAATGTTTACTTTCAACAAGACGGTGCTACATGCCATACACAAGCAATGAAACCATTGAACTTTTACGATTGAATATCAAAATAACACCTCTTATTGAAAAACCCTGTACAAATATAAATGTCCCTAGACTAATGTGTCTGCAGCAATCACATTTGCACATTCACTATCACAACAATATCAGTATTTTTTTTATACTAAGCTTAAAATTACAAAAACTACAAGACAATAATTTTAAAAATATGTTTAAATTAGGTATATAATAGAAAATATCAAACAAACAATATTTGTTTTTTATTTTTTTATTTTTTTTAGGTACAGAAATCGTGGAAATTATCTATTGAAACAAGTTAAATATCGTTGTATTATTGAGACATTCTAGACATAGGATTAAAATAACCAGTGTTATTGCTAAAAATTTCGACTATATCAAGTAAACAATTTTATTGTATGACCCAATGACGTAATAATACACCTAGACTTGTTATTGTCTCGCAAAATTAAGATAATGTGGCAAGTAAGAAAAGGTACTGTTATAAACCTATGTTTCCAGTAAATTATTAATTCAAACGATGTTCATGCATGACAAAGATAGACATTCAAAGAATATGTGTATGAACGAAATAAACGATAGGACCGGGCAGTTTGCATATTTAAAAATTGCATTAAATACTACATTCTACATAACGGGTGTGACTGAGATGGAATTTTTTTCTAAAATCTTAAATCTTCATCTCAAAAATTCTAAAATATTTTTATTCATGGTGGAAAATGGTGCTAGATTTCAAGACTGTACAAATATCCAGCTGAATTTTTTTTTAATTATCATTAATAGGGGCACTTACAAGTGTGGTGGGGATGCCCACGCTCTCGGCGGCCGCAAATGCTGTGCTGAAGTTGTGCCGCTTGTCGCACGGGGGCAGCGAGTCGTACGGCACGCGCGAGGGCAGGTACGTGTGCAACAGGGCGCACAGGGCCAGACCATCATTCCAGGAGGAGCTAAAAAAACAGGGTTTTTATTTTTTAAATGCCGCTGTATGGACCTTTCTCCAATTTTGGATCCAAGATTACTTTGCGGAAATTTAGTATTTGGGTGTTATTCATGGTCTGTACAAAAGGCCTGCGTAGTCGCAACATGCAACTGCGGCAGATGCACGGGTATCTTGTTAAAATTTCATAATCGACTGATATATCTATCATGCTAAGCATAAAGAGTACAAGTCAAAACAACAACTTTTCAGGAGAGCGATTTCAAATTTATAAACTGTGAATACTTAACAAATGCTCATTTTTAATTGAAATATATTTCTGGAGATTTTTTATTGAGATTGGTCCCAGAGATTGAAAAAATTAAATAATCTAAAACGTAATTTTTTTGACTTATACTCTTTATACCCGCATGATAGATATTTTGAAAAGGTACAATTGTATGCAGCTTCTCTGAAAAAAAAAACTCTAAAGACAATAAATTTTTGCAAAGTAATATCACTCAAACAAAATAGAATAATGAAGAACCACTAGAAATGCCTTACACATTTGATTTGAATGAAAACCAATGTCGCTACTAACTTGCTATCTTTTGGTTCTAACCCATTTAGCATGCGCTCTATCTCTCTAACAACTGGCGTGACATCATGTATCACCATCTCATTTGAATGGTAAAACACAGTTCTGCACATGAAATTTAAGCGAAGAATGGTCTTGATGTGTTCTTTTTTATTCTATCTATACACTGAAATCATTGAAATAGTGTTCTTTTATATTCTATACACTCAAATCATTGAAATAGTGTTCTTTTTTATTCTATACTCTCAAATCATTGAAATAGTGTTCTTTTTTATTCTATACTCTCAAATCATTGAAATAGTGTTCTTTTTTATTCTATACACTCAAATCATTGAAATAGTGTTCTTTTTTATTCTATACACTCAAATCATTGAAATAGTGTTCTTTTTTATTCTATACACTCAAATCATTGAAATAGTGTTCTTTTTTATTCTATACACTCAAATCATTGAAATAGTGTTCTTTTTTATTCTATACTCTCAAATCATTGAAATAGTGTTCTTTTTTATTCTATACTCTCAAATCATTGAAATAGTGTTCTTTTTTATTCTATACACTCAAATCATTGAAATAGTGTTCTTTTTTATTCTATACACTCAAATCATTGAAATAGTGTTCTTTTTTATTCTATACACTCAAATCATTGAAATAGTGTTCTTTTTTATTCTATACACTCAAATCATTGAAATAGTGTTCTTTTTTATTCTATACACTCAAATCATTGAAATAGTGTTCTTTTTTATTCTATACACTCAAATCATTGAAATAGTGTTCTTTTTTATTCTATACACTCAAATCATTGAAATAGTGTTCTTTTTTATTCTATACACTCAAATCATTGAAATAGTGTTCTTTTTTATTCTATACTCTCAAATCATTGAAATAGTGTTCTTTTTTATTCTATACTCTCAAATCATTGAAATAGTGTTCTTTTTTATTCTATACACTCAAATCATTGAAATAGTGTTCTTTTTTATTCTATACACTCAAATCATTGAAATAGTGTTCTTTTTTATTCTATACACTCAAATCATTGAAATAGTGTTCTTTTTTATTCTATACACTCAAATCATTGAACAGTGTTCTTTTTTAAATAATTTCAGGATGCCTTTCCTATAACTGAGTGTAGCAAAGTCCTGTTTTGCATTTCATCCGTCTGTTTGTACATTCTGTTTCTGTTTCAAGATGGTGACCGTTTTAATGGTTCAGTAAAGATTCTTTTTTTAAATGTGAAATCGTCATGTTTATTTGGTATTAACATTTTTTAAATATTATGTACCAAAGAGCTTGAAGAAAATTTGAAAAAAGAATTGACGTTTCTTTAGACAAATTGTATAATTCCTTATTTGAAATTTTAAAAAATTGGTTTATAATTAAATAGGTAGGTATTTAAGTACTTACTTACAATATTATTGAATAAGAGGAAATTAGAAACACTTTTTTGGACACGAGGTCTACTTTTCAAAGAACTACTTGTATTATTCTAAACAAATTTTAGCCTAAACCCGCTAATCGACAGAAAAATATCAATCAGCGGGTTTTGATAGTGGAAGATGCCGATTACAAGCTTCTTACCTGAAGTTAGTGATGTCAATGTTCCTGTAGCCGACGGTCTTATTCTGGCACCACTTCAGGAGGGCATTTCTCTTGGAGCCTCCGTTCTTCACCAGCCCATTGAGAGGATCCTTACGCTCACCTGGAGATATCAAACCCATTCAATTAAAGAACATCAAACATCAAACGACAAACAAAAGTAACATCAGACTTGAAAAGAGACAAAGATAAATGTTCTAATGAATTGATAAAGAGAAAAGTAAGCAACAATAAATTGGACAACACACATACTATGAAACAAAATAATTAATAAAAACAAGTTATGCACTCGAATGATTTTTGGCATATTATGTCAAGTTTGCAAAAACTTTTGAGCGATCGCTTGCCATAATGTGCCAAATTTATAGAAAACCTAAAAATATGAGATAAACGGAGAATTCAAGGTGGATTCATTGGTTTTAAACAGCAGTAAGCAGTTTCATGTTTAAATAAAACACTATGGTAAATGAATACATATGACACAAATCGCTCGAGTGGATTTGGAATATAATAAGATGGATTAATAAAGCGAGAGGAAGTATATATTACAGGTATTTCACATTACAATAGAGAAGAAAAAAGGCAGAAAATGCATTAAATTACGATGCTAGTGTAAAGGGCGGACTAAGAGCAAGTTACTTCTGAGATATTTGCAGTTGTTAAAGTTGGTACAGCTGTAAGAACAATTTGATTAAAACACCGTAACAGTAAGATTGCGACATATAAGTACATAACACAAAGATTAAAGAAAGAAAAGGAGCAGGTTAGGTTAGATGGTTGGTTTTTTTAGATATATTTAAATGTAAAGTTTGGAATTTATTGATATCGGGTAGGGTTAGGTTGGGTTGGGTTTGTATAATAATAAATTAGAAAGAAAGCTATTTAAATTTGTGGGAAATTTAACTGTAAACGCTTAGAGACATCTCAGTTAAGGCTGGTTTACACGCTAAGACTTATCGTATGTTTTATCAGATTCGACAAAATCTTACCAGGTAAAATGACTCCAAAACGTATGTCTCATCTAATCAGAATGAAATCCAAGGAATAATTTGGAAAACATACGTTTTATCTTCAGTTTTTCATGACCAATAAAACTTAAGATAAGTCCTCTAGTGTGTAAACCAGCCTTTAGGTTATATTAGAAATTGGAATGAATGTTTGAAGGTGAGTAAAACTCAAGGGAAAATCAACTGGGTATAGACATTTCAGTACTTTGTTAAGGTTAGATTAGGTTAAGCGTGTGGAATAAAATATGGGTTTCAATATATTTAATTAAACAGAAAGCAAGCACAACTCAAAAGAAAATCAAATGGGTACGATTAGAGGGTAGAGACATCTCTGTTAGGTTAGGTTAGGTTAGGTTAGGTTAGGTAAGGTAAGGTTAGGCTGGACAAGAGGAATACATTTTCCCTAGGATAAGTCGGGTTCGAATATCATTAAATAGAAAGCAAGCCAAATTCAAAGGAAAATCAACTGGGTACTGTTAGTTCAGATTACATCATAATCGATTAGTTCAAAAGTAAGCGCCAACTGTCTTAGAATATCATCAAGAGGACTAACTAAGGTCTCCGTAGCTGTTCCTCCGTACGAACGTCTCCATGGCCTTGTTGTTCTGCAGCAGGGAGTGGACACTCGAGGTCTGGTCATCCGTCAGGTTCGTGGCGCCGGATATCTTGTTCGCCGCCGCCGCCAGAGTGGTCATGGTGCCGCACTTGCCGCCGCCGTGCCCTCCGTTGTACTCGGACTTTGGCTGGTCTTTACGCGGCGAACGAGAAAGAATATATGACCAAGAATTTTTTTGATTAGAATATGAAAACATGGCTTTGAACCATGGATATGTAGAAGTAAAAGGGTTGTGGGATTGGTATTGTGATAGGTTAGGTTAGGTTTTGAGCAACAAGGCCAGGAGCACAGGGGTGACTTTAGTTAGGGCAACAGTTTCATCGGTTTCCAAATCCATTGCAGTATGAGCATGTGACATTAGGGTGACTTTTTATGGATTTTGAAACAGTGACAAAACTGTTGCCGTGATCAAAAGTCACTTGCGTTAGACTTAATTGTTAAGACAGAATTGTATGAAAATGTGATAACATTAGGTGGTTTGCGGGATTGGACACTTGTAAACTTGGGACAGGGTTGGGTTAGATTAGCTTTTGAGTATTTGATAAAAGTTAACGAGTTTAAGAGGATAGGTTAATAAGGATTAAAATAAAAACAGGAAAGGTTCTTTGCGATGATGTATCTTTAAATGAAGATTATGCTTTTAATCAAATCAGATGAAAATTATTTTTGGTTACACAATAGAAACTTAAAGTTATTTTCAGAAAGAATTAAATATTTCGTATAATTAATCAATAATCTTCCCTATTTCTAAGCGTTGATGTTTCTTTTTAATTCTGGAGCGAATTCAATACAAATATTGACTAATCAAATGTAATTTACATTAAGTTAGGTTCTAGATGCAGCGAGATGTCATGTAAGGTTAGTAGTTCTAATTACAAAAGCAAAGTATAAAGTTTTGTGAAAAATGGTCAGTAAAGTAGATCTCATAAATAGATGAACAAAGGATATGTAATAGATAGTGGGTGGGGTATGGAAAACGTGCAAGGGATAATAGATTATGTAATAAAACAATAATCTTATATGATCCACCATTAATAACAACACAATATGATGTACACGATTGATTTTACAAAGCAAGAGTGAATTGGGAAAAAATATTAAAGTTATCAAAAAGTCAATATTTTGGGAGGCTGAATTCCTGAATTCCTGAAGGCTGAATTAATAATGACTGATAAAGGTAAATTAAAAAATATATGTACTTTTCTGTGCAATGAAAACTTGTCCTTCTCTCACCTTCCTTAACAAAATATAGGTTTTTTTTACCAAGTCGATTAATAAAAAAATATTTTCACCGTTTCCTGACTTAAATGCCGTCACATCCCAATCTAATTATTGCTTTATAAAAAACTTCAAGTCTGCCAGCTGATTCTATTCCTAATAATTCATTTATTTTTGCAAAATGATGTTTTTGTAAATTGCACCGACCTTACCAGATAATGTGTATATATTTATAAACAAAAATAGTTTATAATCTACCTTAAGTAATTTACACAGAATAGTTCGGAGAAATGTTTTTTTTTATTGTGCCTATCAGATACAGCGGCGCACACAAGAGGTTAAACATAAAAAGATAAAACCATATGACTGTTGGTAGCTGAGAGGACAAAATGGTCAGGATGCCACCCAGGCATCGTGGGTTCAATTCGTCTGCTAGACAAGTCCCCTATCATCGCACAAGCAATATACTTCGCGTATATATATATGGTAGTGGGAGTTCTTCAAAGACAGTCGTCAGGTTATACGCAACCTGGGAATGTTTCTTTCTTTAAAATAAAAAAATATGTAAACAAACTTATAAACGCATACCGTTGGTGATGATCATCCCACGTGCGTTTCTGCCAGTGGCCGGGGGCTTTCCGACAGGCGAGCCCCCGCTGTAGCCGTTGGTGTTGCTGCTGGAGCTGTTGGTGCTGGACGTGAGTGAGGTTATGTTGTTCAACGAGCTGCTGCTCGAGGACTGCGTCTGGGGGGCCGGTTCGCGCAGCGGACTCTTTGATATGCTTGTGAACTGGAATGTTGAAATACAATGTTCGTTTGTGATGCTATTTAATTTATTTTGAATGGTGACAAACTAATTATTGATAAGCTTGTTTATTCTCAGTACGCCGCCGGTAACAACTAGTTTCCATTTTCTGTGGTGATAAAAATCAGCCGGAAAAGAGAACTTGTGGTAATGTATGTATGTGTGTTACCTGAGGCATGTTCTGGTTGCCCTCCATGGGCGGGGGCGTCTCGGCGTTGACCAGGCTGCTCAGGCTGGAGGTGGAGGAGGCCAGAGAGCCCCCGGCACCCGCCTTAGCCTGCTTGGCTGCATTCTCGATGCTCTCAATCAGGGACTTCACGCTGAGCCGAGAGTCTTGGCGACTAACGCCACCTGGGGGATACAATAATAAATTCAGTATTTCTCTCTCCACAAACAATTGATGGATAAATAAATAAATTGTATTACAAATTGATTGCACATGTACTGACAACACTGAACTCGTTAACTTGTTGGTCATTGGAGTATTAAAAGTCAAAACACCCCTAACTGTCGGGTGAGATTATATTATTATAATAATCACGGGATATTATACTGGTGAAGCTATTTTTCTCAAATACCTCATTCCCACTTGCTTCTAATGACTACAATTTGTCCGTTAAGTTACAGGAATCAGACTAAGTACTCTCTTAAAGAGATGAATTATACTTTTGTTACCTTTGTTATTCCTCCGCTGAGCATTCTGCGCTGACGCCATTATGTCCTGCAGCGACGCGCTGCTGAGCAGCGGCGGCGGAGAAGGAGATGGCGGTGGGTGCTGCAGAGAAACGGCACTAGACGAACCGCCCACAGTGGAGATGGGCGCAACACTACAAACGGAGCCCTGGGGGGAGGGGCTGCTCAGAGAAGGGGGCTGCGATTGGAGGGTGATCTCTTCAACCAGTGATTGGGTCTGAACTGGGGGAGCTACAGCGGCGGCTGAAAATAATTAATTGATAAGATTAGTCATTGATGTACTTGTTTTTTTTTTGTATACTGTCTGGAGAAAGCGGGACTACGGCAACTCCAATTGGAGTATGCTGTGAGGCTGAAGGGAGTGCGAAAGGGAAGGAGGATGATTGGGAAGTAGGTACCTGGCTATTCAGATCTAGTCGCCAAACATGGCTAAAGTCATTTCAAGCAATATTTCGATTCTGAATGAAAATCTTTTGGAAGTATCTACCACTTTGGATGGAGCTATTCAGATAATGATCGGGATTTCTAAAGTGAGACAATGTTTACATCTAACTTAAAAAACATCATTATAATGTTTATCTTACTATTGGCATAGTTAACTTTGTAGGTGGCCAGAGAGGAAACTAAAAAAGAGCAGTTGATGCGACATCTATGATTTTCCAAATAACAACCTTTTTTCTAGTCTTTCTTTTCTAATATGTAATGGTAGGTATACATTTGCGAACCGAAACGTGAACCGAGCCACGAATTACTGGAAAGGCGTTCCTTTCTGGAAAGCAGCAAGCGGCATTTCGCGCCATTTCATAAGCATCTTTTCATCAGTTTGATGGTTTCTTTCCCATAAGTTGGGGTTCAGTTCGGCAGTTGGGCTCGCATATGTATAAGTAGCATAATATAGACTGTAATTTATTTCATTTTTCAATATTACAGAAGCTTTTGGGTGATGCTTATGAAAACTGACAATATTATTATTTGTATATTTGGTAAGTGACTGAATCATTTTGATTTTGAAATATTTGTATTTACTTATAAATATTTAGAAAATTATGCTAAAATCTAATAATCTTGACTATTAAGTCAAAATTCTGATTGGACGTCCCACTAAAATTTTGATGAATTCTGGCATCATGTAATTTGCACAATTGTTTTATTGTGTAGAATCTGTCATTGCAACCATTTTAGCTCGCGATATCATTTCCATCATGAGCTATGGAGCTCTAAATATCGATTTAACTGTCAAAATACAAAACTAGACGCCTTATCATTCCATATTTAAAAATATAACAACACGAAAAAAGATGTAGAACAAAGAGTGTACACCAAAATATAAAAAATATACACCTGTACAAGGTGTCCAGAAACTCATAGTATAAGCGAGAAACTGATGAATCTACACTGCAAAACAATTTTTTTACTCGATATGAACATTTTAAATTTTTTTTAAACTTTTTTCGGTAACTAGTGGGTTTACAATCTTTCAGAGTCGGTTCTACGATTCGACGTATTTTAAAATACACGATTCAGCTGAAATTTCCTAGAGTTCGATTCTTTTCAAATTTGACCTAAAAAATTCCAACTTCGGACTCGTTGTACTCGAAAACGAAAGCTGAAATCAAAAAAATTATACGATAAAATCGACTCCAACGTGATGTCTCAGTTTTGTGAGGTAGATTCACCAGTTACCTGCTTGTACTACGAGCTTTTCGGACACCGTGTATAGGTAGGTAAACGCACATACACTGCCGTCATAAGCAAAGAGGCAGTTGGAAATTTTTAATAGGCACATTCTTATACACATACGAGACGTGTTTTTATGTTTATCAACCTACTATAATAAAAAGTACATCAGATTGTGACCATTTTTTTCTATCTGCCTTTTTGTTTATGACGGCAGTACAGTACCGATCATAGAAATGTGTTCATGTCTCTGAAAAGATACATAGGCTGAACACATTTCTATGTATTTTTAATTTGTGAAATCTTCAGTGTTTAAAAGGTTTGTGGGATGTGTGCTACTGTCTGCTTACATTTCATAATAAAGGATTGGTTATGATACACAAAGCAGTGATTCATGGTCCTAATTCGTTAGTGAAATACATACATGTTTGACAATATATTGATTATAAAAACCACAAAATGAGAATGACCATTGCAGTAAAGAAAACATTCACTTCAGACGAGGGGACAAAAGGAGAAAAAAAAACCTCAAGCAAGTTTTCCTCACAATAAAAGCCATGGCTGAAAATACAAGGTGTCTGGAAACTCATCTTACAAGCGGGAAACTATGAATCTACATCACATAGAGAACTCAAAAAAACATATTTTTTTAATTTGAGAATTTCGATTTTTCTTTTTTTTTATAATTTTTTGTTTCGGCAACTAAAGGGTAAAAAGAACTTTTGAAGCTGGGTTTACGCTTTGACGCATATTAAATGGCTTATATTAACCCCCTAGTGATTAATTTTTTCAAATTTTACTAAAAAATTCCAACTTCGGACTTCATTCACTCGAAAATTAAAACTCAAATTGAAAAAAAGAAGTTACTTACTAAAAAAAACTCGTGATTTTAAAACAATAAGTATTTTATTTAATTTTAAATATGTCGAACCACAAAGTGATTGCTTTCTACAATAATAAAAAAAGTTATGTGAAATAGACTCTAAATGTGATGCAGATTCAAAGGTTTCCCGCTTGTAGTACGATTTTCCAGTCACCATGTATATACATTGAAACCCACTTGTTAGGTTCTCATGTAAAAAGATTTCATGCTCTAACACCCGTAGAGAGGCGCCATTCCTAAAAATCGTGGAAAAAGTGGAATCTAAAATTTTATTAGCCTAGGAATGCCGATTTTGTTTTTCATACATTTTTTAAAGCATTAAGGTCAAAATTTCATTGCAAAATATTAGAATGCTCGCATGTTTTTCAGAAACCCGCCGGCATTCCACTGGTTAAAAGCTTTGTTTTTCGTTACCTTTAGACTGAAGTTAAAAAAAATGGTCCACTTTATCCCACATAAGAAGTTTTTCCTCTAGTTCCTTGAAAAACCTAGAGTTTCACCGTATATAGTCAACCATGAAAGTGGGATAACAACAATTTGGGTTAGTTTTGGAAGTTTACGACAAATTTGTAAAATATTTTGGGATAATTTGTATAACCCTCATTTTATGGTGTAAAAAATTGTTAAAATTACTTTTTTTTTAAAGAAAGACAAACTTTCCTAGGTTACAAATAACCTGACAATATTTGAAAATCTTCTCCTACCATTACAGTAAGCGGAAATTGCTTATGTGGTGATGGATGACTTAGCCAGCCGAGGAATTTAACACACTATGCCTGGGTGGGACCCAGCCACAATGCCAACTCAGCCGCTGACCGGTGGTGACTATTTTAAGTATGTTTCTTTGCGGGGTTAGGCAGAGAAGATGGAATTCCACACAACTCTGTTCTAACACATACTCCTTGCTTTATCCATTCATACATACTATCATACATACTGCTCAGTATTTGATCCACTAGTTTGTTAGTGCCATATCTTCCTGAGGCACATCTTATTTAATTACAAAACTTATTTCATTTAGATGCGAGCCTAATAATACTCCTTGCTCTTTCCATCCACTCTACATATTCAAATTAACTAGAAATCATTTTCTTAAGCTTGATCATTACGCTTACATAGGATTTGCATTCTTTTCGGATTTCCTCAATAATTCTACAGCATTCAGCTACTTTCATCCTTCCTCAACTAGTTTCATGCCTCACTGCCATACATCAGGGTCAGAGATGTGCAAAATGGGTACCCAAAACCATTTGAAATGCAAAATGCAAAATGGTTTTTAGAAAAGCATTTCAAATGCAAAATGCAAAATACCTATTTTCAAAATGCATTGAAAATGCAAAATGGTTTCTCAGGTCAAACAATTATAGAATTTTTAAACAGTTTTGTCATTTAATAATGGACATCAATGTAGAACAAACATATTACATGATGGTAAGTGCTTAAACACCACGACTACAGATTATGAAACCACAAAAAATTTGCGCGGGACTAATGTTGCCAACGTAAAAACATAGAAACTGCTATCTAACATTTAATATTACAGCGTCATGGCCGGGGCCCCATGTTCAGTATTTGAATCAGTATTTTTTGTAATGGTATCACTCAATTTCCAGGGCTCCTACCAGGGAGCAACTTGACAAATGTAAATTATCTCTCGTAGCGAGGTTGAGGACCGACTGATATTTGGGACTTATAAAAAAAGATGAGTGGAGATAGTAGGAAGAATGTTGCAAAAAAGCATTTTAAATGGAAAATGCATTGAAAAAAGCATTTAAAATGCAAAATGGTTTTTAGAAAAGCATTTAAAATGCAAAATGGAAAATACCCATTTTGCATTTTGCATTTCCATTTGAAATGGATTTATTTGAAATAAAGCACATCTCTGATCAGGGTTGATATCAAAACTCCACTGTGGACTGTTAATTAGTTTAGAAAGTAACTTAAACTACAGTGGTACCTAATATCAACTGAAAGTAATGTGAAGGAAGCTATGAAAACAACCACTTTGCTATTAAAAAAATTACAGGACCATATGCGGAATTTCAGGAGTTCATCTACACTTTGATCATCTACGTTCTTTCTACACCATTGGGTAAGCAAGAGTACAAGCAAGTTTATGGATTAGGAAAAAGGCGAATGTGAATATGAAGATTAGAATAATTAGAGTACAAAGACATATTGCAAAAAAACACAACCAGGGAAAGGGGACACACAAAAGATGAACAATGATAATATAAAAAAATTATGAATACTTGTTAAAATGTCAATGAACATTATACAGCTCCAGGATGATGTTTAAAACAATGACGAATCATGGTAAGAATAAATGACAATGTACAATATAGCAGTGAATCAAAACAATTACTGCACACACAACAATAAACAAAAATCCCCAAAAATGAAAATGCATAACGGCACAGTGGACGAATTCACAAATTCTTAACAGACGTTGACAGAAGCAAACCCGTGTCATAAACTGAAAACTTACACGTTTTACTGATGTTAGTAATATTACTGGTCTCTTGTAGAGAGAATTGTTGCCTCTGGAAAGCTCTACTGATTGGTTCGTCATCACTTATTGATTTGATTCCATTTTTGACGTCGTCTGATTTATTCGTTAAGTTCAATATGTCATCCATTTCTTTGTTGCTTTGGACCAGCATACTCACAACTCTCTTTACGTCCAAACTAGACTCATTTTGATCTATCGCCGAAGATTCTGATGTTCGTTCATATGACGATAGATCAAAAGACAAATGTTTGGATTTCGCACTTGGTGATTTTGAATATTTCAAAATGGACTTGCGATACACCACATCGCCGCTTAGTAAACTGTCATTGGTTTTGCTCAGAACATCGTCTATTTTATCGACAGATGTTTTTTTGCATATGTCTTCTACTTCTTTGCGTATCTCCTTGACGCTGTCTTCTAAATTATCAAGGTCTTCTGAAACTTGAGTGAGATCGTTCATATCATCAGTAGAAGAGAATGTTACAGTTTCTTTTTTATCGGGAGTAAATATGGTTGATGTCAACAAATCAGGCATCGATTCGTATACTGTTTGGGAGAAATAAACAACAGGATTCCGATCTTTCGGAGCAATGCCTGAGGAGTCTGGTTTATCATCACTTTGGAACGAGAGTCTGAGACCGGTGGAGAGTCTTCTAGGTGCCGGCACAGGTTTTTCGTTGGGAGTATCGGAACTTTCATCGTTGGTTTTACTCAGTCTCCGCGCTAGCGGAGATCTTAAAGCAACTTCATCTAATCCAGCGTCGATATTTTTTACCTCCACTATAGATTTTCTTGCCCCCGGTACTGGATCTCCGTCTTTAGTAACATCAAAAAACATCTCATCTGAAATTTGTACCATTTCACTTGAGAATGGAATCACAGGCTCCTGTTCGTGTGAACCGTTTAAACTATCATAATTCATCGACTCGTTTTCATTGTGCTCATGGATGGTATGCAATTCTAGCTCGGACCTTTTGAATTCAGGTAGAGAGACATTTGGATTAAATACTTCATCAGGGCTCTCGTTAACTGTAGAGTCGCTAGAAGAACCAACAATCTGATCTTTCCACGGAGTGATGTGATAATAGTTGGTGAATAATGTTTCGTCACTCCTCACGGAAATTAACTCGTTTCGTTTGGGAAAACCATACGGCAATCTTGTTAGATTATCGAGACTCATGGCTTTAGGTTTCCCTTTAAAATAATCTGAGGAGCTCGGACTGAATAACGTACTGCCTCTTTTCAAAGGTCTCCCCTTTTTTCCCACGGGCGATTTACTTTCGTCATTTGGATCATTTTTGTTTTGTAAAAACGCCTTGTTCAAATGTAAATTTTCGCCACTGCCATTGGACCCATTTCTCGTGTAAAGGCGAGTAGGTCTAAAATCATCCTCGTCTTCAGACGAAGTCACATCAATTTCAGCGTGGTCCTGTAAAGATCCATTCTTTTTGTACATCCTATTGATTTTGGATTTTCTAATTTTGAGAGAATCGTAATATGTGAGGTCGTCATCGTCATTTTGATGAATCGAGATGACTTTCGGTGCTTCTTCATCGATGAACCCATCGTTATCGGAGAACGACTGAACTCTCGACAAGTATTTTTTCTTAATAACCTCATAGATATCTTCGATGTAGGAATCGTTGGCTGAGCCTAAAGATTCTCTAGAAGCTGTGATGGTTTGTTTGTCGTATTGTTTTGGAGAACTATTCCCACTGACATCATCTTCGTTTCCGCTTATATCAACGGAATCGATCGATATCCCACCTGATTCTTGTAAGATAAGAAAAAAAAAAGTGTTTAAAAAGCAATATAAATCAAAGAGAAAAGGTAAAACAAAATACATGGATGAAAAAAAACTACAAAAATATAAATATAATTATGTAATATTATTATAAACGATTGAAACTTTGTGTTAAATAAAAATTATAAAATATTTATAGACTCAATAGATACCGAAACATTGTGTTATAATATTAGTCAGGACAGAAGTTGATGTGATTCAAATAAAGACAAATCTAAACAAAAAGCGATTTGGAAAGAAGAAGATTAGTAAATTACGAGCGGACAAATTTATAATCCAATCCTTGATTAGCAGGTGCTGTAAATGAATGTCGTGTATTGAACAAAATAAATTGAAACAATGAGAACAAGTTGTACATTTAGCAAAAGAATAATTCAATTCAATTCAGTCAAGATCAGGGGTAGTCGGGATTATTGCACCGTCAAGAATGATGATGGTCATCAACAGGTCTACCAAGAAATGAGAATAACTTGAATTTATGGAAAATTTTCTCTCACAGGCAGAATTAGTCATGTTCACTTTGGCTATTGGGAGTGGAAAGAAACAACCATAAAGAAAGGATGAAGAAACACCCATTCATCTATGGTACCAATGTCCCAACCTTAATGAGAATAAGGCGTATCCATGGGGAGCCACTTTGTAAAAACAGGAGACGTTACTGAATACCATGTTATGCAGAATAGTTCACAGTGTGAAAGGAATAATCGTGGGATAGTCCAGAATTGCTTGCATTGATAAGCTTTCGGATTACACTACGTAATACTAGAAGTCGGGATTTATTTCAGAGCACAAATTCTGGGACTAACTACCATTTGTTATCCGAAAGATTTGTCAGAATACTAATGGAGGGAAATAATTTTGCTGGGTCAGTGGACATCTTTAATTCATCACTCAATAAATACAAAAGATTTTTACTAAGGCAGTTATATATAATACTGTATAATTTTTAGTATTCCTATGTAAAAGCCCCTAAAGAGGGCATTGTTAATTAAATAAATATCCGTTTGAGCTGGTCCACGTGGGCCTATTGCCTTAGCGCTTACTCGCGTACTTAGAATGCAAACCATCTGATTGGCAAGATGATATTCATGACAGTAGGTACAGTTGGAACTATAGATACTATGATTCAGAATGACTGTCTCTGAGCTACAATCAAACTGCATGAGTGTCTGAGCCAATGAAAGTTACGCTTTTGGTGTGTAGGTGGAAACAAAGGCCGGGCACAGCTGTGTGTAGATGCAATTTACAGTAGTATAGTTGAGCGATGTTGGAACACATTTGTGTTCGCGGTTTCATCTTTCTAATTACTATTATCTATGGTTGAGATGGATGGTGGTGCGACAATACCTTTGAGCTGGTCCACCTGCGTCTCCAGGGAGCGCACCTTCTCGCGGTGCTGGCGGTTCTCCAGGACCAGCTTCTCCAGCTCGCGTTGCGCCTCGGTCTTGAAGTCGTTGGCCACGCGCACTGTCATCAACAAGTCCGACTGGAACTGCTTCCACTCCGCCGCCTGCAAGAGAATCACAACAATTAGTTGAAGATGGTTAAAAAGAGGTCGGACCAACTGTTTCCACGTGCAAATGAAAATTATTAATGAAAGTATGTATTTTAGAGTTTTTCGAAAAATTTTAGAGGACATCTGTTGACATTTCAACAAACCAATTAATTTAGTTAATGACGAACAGCATGGTTTGAGTCTAACTATTAATTTTATACAATATCAAACGCATCAATTTTGGTTGTCTGTGCGTGTGTTAGTTAGTCCTGCGTAAAATCTGGTTCACAAATTTGCTACGAATTTAAGTATCATTTTGAAAATTGGAATCAGTAGCGGGAAGAATTCAGACAAATGATAAAGTATCTAAATATAGTATAATTTTGTTTAATAGTGGAATAAGTTAACAAATTATGGCTAATTTGTTCAATTTTGGGAACAAACAGCTATTACCCTTAGAGTCAATTTGTTTGGTTTTGGGAACATCTCGAACCATTGTGTCTCCTACTGTCATATTATGTAGTTAGAAATATGAATGTGTTAGAAAGAGAAAACACCAAGCTTTATATTCAAATATATAAGTTAGCAACAGCATAATTCACATGTACAATCCTTATGAAACAAAAGGTTCTGACCGCAATTTGAGAAAATTTATGAAAATTTGTGAAAATTCATTAATTATTTTTATATGAAATGACAAAAAGGTGAGGTGGCATATTTTTATAGTAATTTTAGTTCAGTGTTTAGACGAAAAAAACATAAAATTTATAATGAGCCTTTTTATGTTTCAGTTAAAAATTTTAATATTTCAAAAATTATATGTATTTCTAATAATAAAATTTGAAAGCGTATTTCATCACCTTTCAAAAAAAATTTTTTATTTTTCGGATGCGTTCAGAAATATTCCATTTATTGGATTTTATTGAGAAGCAGAAGTACACACAAATTCTCCGACTTTCTGACAGCATATTGACCAGAAATATTATGGTCAATATGCCTGAGTCTCGAAGGGTTAACCCATTGGCCTCAAACGACGCCATCCTGGCGGGTCTGGTGTCGTCGGCTTAAAAACGAAAAAGGGATACATTATTGACATCTGTGTTTAAAATTTTAAATGCCAATCGCTCTGTAGATAATTAAGCATTCATTTCGTAGTAATTGGCAGGACTCCGTTGGTACAGTTTTTTCCTGATATTTACGATTGAAATTTTGTTATATTTCAGCGTCATTGAATTTTTTTTTAAATAGCGTGTGGTTCGGGAATTGACAAGCTTGTTCGTAAAATGCGTGGTGGGCGGCTAACATCAGCCCAAATTGAAATAAAATATATTATGGTCATAAGTATGATTAATGTAAAACTTTTCTTAATCCAATTATAAAAAAAGAAAAAAAAATGGGTTTTATGAAAAAAAATATTTTTATATCCTCGTTTAATCATATTATTATTATTTTTTAAAAAACTGCATATATTTTTTGCATACCTTAATTCAATGAACGAGTAAATTTTAAAAAATTGTTTCGTTTGTATGTTTAGTTTAAAAGTTATGTAAGATTTAGTACACCACTGCAGATTTAAAACTTCGGTACAAAACAATTCGGAGGCCAATGGGTTAATGAGTAAAACCCCAAATAACAATATTTAATCACTCTCAAACGACAAATGTGAAACAGAACAGGATTCAGTCTCATGTAGGAATTAATCCCAGGACCTCTTCCTGCGATCATACATAAAGATAGCAACCAAAAAAAGTTGAGAAATGAAGATAATGTTGGTTGAAGTAAGATACAGTTAAAAATGACCTAAGTTGATATGGTCGAATTAGCTCAGTGGTTACAGCAATTCCCCGGCAAGGAAAAGATCCTGGGTTCAATTACTAGAGGCGACGGAATCTTTTTCTGTCTTTTCTGTTTCACATTTTTCATTTGAGAGTCATTAATTTTGTCCTCAATGATTAAATAATATTTCACTATTTCAAAAATTTGAACTGATTTGTCAAGAATCAAGAATTCAGACAACCGCGTGATTTTTCAAAGGTCTGTGCTAGTATTATTATAATATTAATGTATAATTGAAGTGTAAAAAAAAATGGCAAATGTACATTTTTGGTCTTATGTGCACAATGTGACAGACAGAATTGCCAGGCTATTGAGAAACTAAAGTATCAAGACTGTCTTCGGAACCACGACCAAGATACGAGACTTACTGTCTGCAAAGACTAAGTTTCCTCTGGAAACAGATGGAGTGTATAAACTCAGCTGTTCCGGATGTGACAAGGTCCATGTAGGCCAGACAGAGCGGACTATTTCCAAAAGGATTTCAGAACACTTCAGAGCTTGTAAACTCGGCCACCCTGACAAATCGGCAATAGCCGAGCATTTGATTGACACCGGGCATTACTTTGGATTTGTTCCTGAAGTCCTGGGGAGACCCAAAACTTATAGAGCACGGCTGATTACGGAGACGATGGAGCTAAGCTCAATAGTTCTTGGTATCCGGTAATTGACAAAAACCACTTTAAAAATAATATGTTAATGTTAGCTCAGAGGGTTGGAGCTGGCAACACGGGATCACATCCTCATACATAAGCTCACATTTCACCACAACCTCAGATAACACATCTGCCCTGATGATGGACACTGCAATGCTGTCCGAAACATTGGCTAAAGAAGGAGTTAGCGCAACACGGCATAACACCCCAAAAACAAATAACAAAATTTTTTAGTCTTATACTAATAAATGTGTTTTAAATTTTACATAATTGAAAACAACTCTTTATGTGTTGTAAACAGTAGTTTATCACATGAACTAAAAAAGCCCTGGACAGACCATTTTTATGAATGGCATTGGAGCGAAATCTAGGGTGAGGGGAAATTGCCGGGCAGCCATCTTGTATGACAAACTTTTGAAATGATTTGTATGCAAAGTGGTACATAAAGAACAATTTTATTTTTGTTTTTTTTTAGTATAAAGGCTTGTGATTGATTTTTTATGGGTATTTGATGAGAGAGGGAATGGGATTGCGTTTTGGCATTTTTCTTCATCTTCTCCCTCACCCTGTGGCTTCAAATTGTTCTCGAACAGTTCCGTCCAGGGCTTTTAGGTCCATGGTTTATCAGTTGTATAAAGTTTTTAAAACATTTGGATAACAATCAAGTCGAAACAATCAATAAGCAAGAATCACGATTCAGAAGATACTTGGGTGTGGAAGAGAAAAGCAATTATTTATTGCATACAACGTCA
This sequence comes from Hesperophylax consimilis, assembly GCF_061612785.1. Taxonomy (NCBI): domain Eukaryota; kingdom Metazoa; phylum Arthropoda; class Insecta; order Trichoptera; family Limnephilidae; genus Hesperophylax; species Hesperophylax consimilis. The sequence continues at coordinate 8,330,319 of NC_142857.1, forward strand.
AATAAAATTCAAAATCCGTACATGGATCTCAACATTATTATAATAAAAATATAAAAATCAACATTATCATTTCTATTGTGCATTATTTATTGATAAACACTCAATTTGAAAAATCTGTTTATATCATTTTATTTTTATCTTAAATTTTTATTTCAGAAATGTGTTACAGTTTGACATGCTTAAATTTGCAGTCAGCCAAAAGCAGAACTAAAAATAAAAAAAATTTGACCGGTTGAAATGAATTCTTGTTTTAACTCAACCGTTTGGCACTTTGTCTGTATGCAAATTTGTTTGTGCGTTCCGTTTCTGTTTCAAGATTGTGGAAGTTTAAATGGTTCAGTAAAGATTCTTTTTTCAAATGTGAAATCGTCTTGTTAATTTTTTTCAATATTATGGTACCTACCTGCCTGAAGAAAGTTTGAAAAAAGATTGTCAGTGTCGTTTCTTTGGACAAATTGTATAATTCCTTATTTAAATTTTTTAAATGTTACATTAAATACATTTTCTATAATTAAGTAGGTAGGTATTTAAGTACCTACTTTTTTTGTGTAAGGCAATTCACCCTAAAAAGAGTGCTTTGTAATTACCTACTTACAAATCTTATGATTTCAGAGAGAATTTTGGTGTTGAAACCCGGCGTTGCTGGGGTTTATCCTTAGGATAAAACATATACCACTGTAGACTTTTCTGTAGACCTTTTTAAGATATGCATTTCCGTAGTACATTATTTTAAGGTATCTCATAAGGTTTAGCCAGCGTTAACAATATTTTTTTTACCACTTGATTACGAAACATCCACTTTTCTCTATTTTCTATAAATATAATATGCTTGAATTACATATATAAACCTTCCAGAAGAAATTCTCTAAATGATAGTGAAAACCCTATCCAAATCCGTTGTGTGGTTTAGAAGAACTAAGGGCACAAACAGACAGACACGGATAGCGACCTCATTTTATACTATGTATTAAGAGAAGATACAATTAAAAACATACTTTTTTTGAACTAGTAATTTAAATTCATATTTTTGGGTTCATAAAATCTTCATCTTCTTTTTATCTTTTAACTAGCGACACAGCCAGCAAGGTTAAATGTGTCAAGTAGTATTGTATTCAAATGCATACTTGCAGTATTCATGTATGGAGTGTTTTATCATGGACTCTCACCAAGAATGATGTGACAAAAATGGCCATCACATAATAATATATGGAGCCATGGAGAGAACTATGCTACATAACATATCGAAAGATATAAAGACTAACGAGTAAAATTGAAAAATTTGCCCTGGTGTAAGACCATTCAGAATTGAAACGTTGCTTTGGCCGTGTTTGGTTAACAGATCTGAATAAATTCATCTTCCCCAACTCCTTCCCCTTCCCACTACCTTCCAGCCTTACAACATACAATTGGGGATGCCATAGTCTCACTGGCTCCAGGTGGTTGGGAGCAGTTGGGAGTTTTGTGCGGTTTCACATTAAAAAAAAAAAAATTAAAGAAAATTAAAAAATTTAAAAAAAAAACAAATAACAAAAAAAAAAAAAACAAAAAAACAGCAAATCTATTTGAAGTTGAATGTTAAACGGGAATATTTGATGCCATGATATTATTTTTTCGAGGACCGAGGGGTTGAATACTTCCCATAAATAAAAATAATGTAATCATACTCACAATGTTGATATAATGTATTATCTTATGAGCCACTGCACTTATGGATATCAATTTGCATCAATCACCAATTAATGCATAATGTTAAACTGATAAGTGTCCATATATGTACAGTTTAATTGTTGCTTCAATCACAATCACAGCGACAACTGTCCACTCCGACAACAAAACAACAACTGGACCTGATTCACTCACACTCACTACTGGGTGATCTGTTAGTGTAGCTGTGGTGACCACTCACACACGCACACACCCATACATACATATGCCACGCAGTGATGAGACATGTTTTATGTATGTATATTATTGGATATTGATGACACCAACACACACGCATACAGAGTGTCCCTTTTATAATGACACTCTGGTTGAAGGTATACTTGCGGTGGTTTTTGGCGGTTCCTCATTAAAAGAGCGCTTTTCTCAGGAATGGACTGAAGTATCTACTAGTATTAATACTTGTCTTATCTATATACAGGGCCAACCCTCTGCCAAACTGCGCCTGGCGCTAGTAAAAGCCTCAAGGGCGCTGTGTTACTTATTATTAGCACCTTGGCTCCTTGACAAGTCGGTGCCCGGAGCGGACTGCTCCAATGCACCTGTACAGGATCAGACCTCTGTATACACTATAGAATGTCAGATTTTGTGAAATATCACTTTAAGTGCGCTTTACGAAGTTTAAAAACAACTTTAAACTATAATAGTTAAATTACTATTGATTAACATTGTGAAGAAAAAAGACCAACTTCTGCATTTACGAAGCATAAAAAACTTTCTAACGGTGAGCTCTGTCGTCATGAAATATGCACAGGTTTAGCCGTATGGAATTACTAGGTCATTATAGCTGTTTTCAACTTGCAATGTTGTTTCCATAGCTATGAAACATACATTTAAAATGAATATGATTTTTTTTATTTATTAAAACACCTTTGTAACTTTCTTCCATTTGTTTATTGATAACCAGACCGGTTTCACCTAATAACAGGCATCTACAGACTAGTACAACAATACAATTGTGTTAAAAATAAGACAAAATGCCGTATTGATTGTTTCATATTCTTCAATTAAGAATCCAATAAGAAAAAGAATCCCTACTGTGAAACTAGTCACTGACTTAATAAAATAAGAAGTCACTTCACAATTTGGTAACACTAGTTAACTACCAATAAAATTAGAAGTCACTTGACAATGCAGTAAAACTAGTTACTCACATAAAATAAGAAGTCACTCGACAACCTAGTAAAACTAGTCAGCTACCCGATAAAATTAGAAGTCACTCGACAATGCAGAAAAACTAGTTACCTACTTAATAAAATAAGAAGTCACTCGACAACATAGACAAGTTAACTACCCAATAAAATAAGAAGTCACTTGACAATGTTGTAAAACTAGTTACTTACATAAAATGAGATGTCACTTGACAATGTAATAAAACTACTTACTTACATAAAATGAGATGCCACTTGACAATGTAGTAAAACTAGTATACTTAATTAAATAAGAAGTCATTTGACATTTTCTCGTATGAAAGATTCAAAAGAGATTCTGACCAATAAAAATGTGGGTGGGAAAGGAGAAAGAGATAGAGATAGGTTGAGAGGGCACAGTGTTTCGGATATAATCACTACACACATAGTTAAAAATAACTACACACGCAGACTAATACAACAAATCTCACACTTATTTCCGGCGGTCATCCATTGATTTCAGAGAATGCTGATTTTAAAATGCTACAATGTGCAGATGTAGCATAAAATAAGAAGAAAAAAATCAATTTTATTTTTACAAAGCTCAAAATTATTTTGTGAATATTTTATTTTCTGTTTTTTTACACCGCAGAATTCAACTAATGGATTGTATTTTTTTTAATACAATATAATATGTTGTGAGGATTTTGCTGAAAGGATTGGGAAGGGAAGAGGATGGAGAAGAAGAAGGTTGGGAAACACCCGGCAGATCCGGTCACAAACAGGACTATTGCCATTTCAAGCAAAATTTGGATTCTAGATGGTCTTTCACCATTTACGATACTACCATGTGAAAAGTACCAAAGATCAATAATTATTGGAATAATAATATAGTGCGTTGAAAACGGGACCACCTGTATTATGGTTATATCATACAAGTCACACATACAGTTACATTATCAGTTCTTAATGTAAGTATAAACAAAAGATAATAACAATATAATTGTAGGTAGTATACAAATGAATAAATTATTATTGTTATATACATGCCCATATAATGAGCGTACTTGTATGGAGAGTGGTTATTTATATTGAGCTTGTATCAGAGATAAGACAGGACCGAATTCAGTATTTTTAATAAGACAAAATTATACCTAGGTATAAATACAGGGTGTAATCAGGAAGTACCCAACAGACTACAGTCAGCGACTCTTAAAAATTTAGAGTAAAAATGTAGATGTAATTTCTCTGTCTGGAGATATTTTTTTTCAATTAAAAAAAAAATATATTATTTTACCAACACACGTCGCCACTGATCACATTGCCACTCGCACTCACGCAACGGATCACATGATACACGCCCCGTCTCTTCTGTTTGAGCTGTTATTAAGTTTAATTGTTACGAATAACCTGACAATATTTGAAAATCTCTTACTACCTCCACAGTAAGTACAAAATGTTGCATGTGTCGTGATGGAGGACATAGCCAGCGGAGGAATCGAACTCACGATGCCAACTCCGCCATTGACCGGCCAATAATATTATTGGATAATTTGTATAGCGCCGCTTTTGTGAGATATCACCTCAGGGGCGCTTTACAGTTGATGCAGGTATTACAGAAAATATAAATTTTACAAAAATAGAGTGAAGTTAAGTTAAGTAAAATGAAGTATAGGAACAGGCGACACGAAGATAGAAGATGGGGACTCTGCAGCCAGAATCCTAGGTGGTGAAGAAACTGGGCCAGCTGCTGCAGCGAAAGAGTCCACCGCGTCCACCAACAGTGCCAGCACGAGGTTCGTCATCCGTCCAGGTATGTGTCTGCTGCTAATAAAGCGCTGACACACTATCCTCTCACAGATACCAGACCTTGGCAGCACCGCTGTGACGTTCTACGAAGATAGAAGATGGAGGCTCTGCAGCAAGAATCCTAAGTGGTGAAGGAACTGGACCAGCTGCTTCAGTAAGAGAGTCCACCGCGTCCAACAACAGCATCCAGGTATGTATCTGCTGCTAATAAAGCGCTGACACCTCACATAGATAAGAGACCCTGGCAGCACCGCTGTGACGTTCGGCAAGTCCATCATTTATCTCCATGTAATACTGTTCCTGGTAATTGTTGAAGTGGTGCATTCTGTCCGCAATAAAAAGCGACGGTTGGGGTAATCAATTACCCTGGGCTTAGTAAAAAAACTTGCAGGGTCCAAGCTTGCTTAGTTTCCGAGAATTTTGTTGAAAACATCTGGAGTGCATTTACCGATCGCCAATAGTCAATTTTGTAATGTTAGCAATCCAACTAGTTCAATTTAGGAGACAGGAATGGTTACTGCCGCCCCGGGAACCATTTATTGAACATATTGCCGCATGTCACCCTAAGTGGTTCGCTACGTTTGGTGAATTAGCAGGGGTGCCCAGGTATATGGGGTGAGGTTTCTCTAGGTCTTGATGGCGGATGGGTTCTGGTTGGGAGACACTGGTTGTGGGAGACCCCTTTGACCTCTTCAACAGGACTATCGACCCATCACCTTGCACCGCAGTGGGAGAAAAGTATTCATACGTCTGTCACTCCTGGACACACTGACCCCCAGATTCCTACCCACCCCTCATACCTGTTTCCTTCCGGAACTTCCTCAACTTTATTTCCTTAAAAAGATCCTTCACACAGCATCCCCCAAAATGTAAAAAAAAAAAAAAAACATTTTTTTACAAAATCATCAAAATTTGGCGTATATGTGATGAGCTCCCTTGAGGTGATTTTCTCCAGCATGATAAAAATAATCCAATTATTATTATTTATTTATAATAAAATTTAATTTTATGCCACATTTCGGCCCTGGCTAACAATATAATGGGAGGTCAAGAGATCTTGTGAGTCATGTTTTGGCACATTTTAGTGAATGGGACATTGGTGAATCACAGGTGCCTTCATTGCTGGCAAAATATAAACCTTCACATAAATATCTACAGTGATTACATCCCTACAGTGAGCACATATTTCCACTAAAGATATGATGCAAACCAGTCATCGTTTATATGAATATCGCACAAGAGTCCCAATTTCTTCTGACTGTACAAAGCCAGTAAGACTATGGCATTCTCAAATGGTATAAGTCGTGAAGCTGAAGGGAGTGGGTAAGGGAAGGAGATGGGAAAGAGGAAGGCTTGTCCTGATCTGATTACAAAACATGGCTCAAGCCATTTCAAGCAATGTTTCGATTCTGAATGGTGATCTTTAATAATAATAATAATAATAATTGGATGACTTGTATAGCGCCGTTTTTGTGCAAAACCACCTCAAGGGCGCTGTACAAACTTATAATACATTTCTACAGTGATCTATGTTATTACTTAACTATTTATGGAGATATTATACAGTACAATACTTACCTGGTAGGTCACTTGAGATTAACACTTAATTAACATTATCTAATTGTTTATTAGCGAAATTTAGATACAGGATTTAGGACTTAATTGGAAAATTGAATATAACTGGACTTTCTCTTAGGAATGGTATATTTAATTTAAGGGTACGACAGCAAAACATATCGCACCTCCGGTGCTAAACTGTCACTTATGCAAATAATGTAATTTTTCAGGAGAAGCGTTTGAAAATTCGACATCCTATTATAATGTATAGTTCTTCTTTTCTAAAAAATGAACTGGTAATTATTTAAACTACAACTTTAAACTTCATATCAAAGTAAAAGCAAACATCTCACAACTTTGTAATAAAAAAATATAAACATTTTAAATTTACAACCCTCCCAGAAGTGACATTATGGCACTAGAAAACAATTTACCAGGCAATTATGTCATAACAATCAAAACACGATATCATACTTTTCTAAAGTTTTTTTAATTAAAATATCAAAGCAGTATAACAAACTTTCTTAATTCTACATATAGAACTTTACTATTAATCAGACTTTTTAATCTCAGTCTTCTTACCATTTTACGAACGGTTTTCAGCGACGTTTCATATTAAATCAGTCATTGGTCACGTATGGTTCCTATTTAAATACTATAATTACGCAATTAACAACAGTATCAAATAAATACAATTTCTTTTACTTATTATTATTATTTTAATTAGCATTAATTTTCTACTAATTGGGTACTCTTAAAAAAACAAAAACCTTAAATTTATTGTCACATTCACAGGAAAATCAGGGAGTCTTTAACGATGTGGTTTCAATAAACTTGTTTTCCCTGCAAGTGGAAATGTGACTTTATAGAATGTTAGAAGCACAAAAAATTAAATGAGATCATTATAGAAACTTTCATAGTATCTTGGTATGATATTTGCCTCCCCTAATTGCAATAAATCACGCTTTTTGCGTTCTGTAATTGGTATTTTTGAAGTGTATGCTTGCTTGAAGGGAATGTCATCTATTCTTTGGGCGTTGCCTCTACTTCCGCGTAAATTTTTCCCCCTTGGTTGAATTATAGCTTTTGCTTCCTCCCAGTTTTCAGTTTTGTAAGTTGTTCGATATTGGTAATTTTCACAATTCTCTGTGAATTTAATGCATTTAATATCACCAGTTTTGATTACATCTCCGTTTAAATTTTTGCTATATTGAACTTCATGTTTTCCTCAAGTGACTTCAAATCAAAGAAATCATCGTAATTCATTTCTTTTACCACAAATGGTTTACCAGTCTTCTTCGCCCCACGAATCAGGAACATTGTCACAATTGTTAATCGAACGAAAACTTTATACCATAAAACATAAGGGTTGGGGAAACAATGTCACTACGTACACAAGTATCTTTATTATTTCATGTCACAACCAACTTAAGTGTTGTTATTGCTCCAAAATCATAAAAATGAATTGTCACAATTACCTTAGTGGCGTTGTAGCTCCAGGAGACTGCTATTCGTGCGGGGTGCCGCGCGCAACTAACCAATCAAACGTTGTTTCTCCCAGTGGAGGTTAGATTTTCACCAAAACCATAATGACATAACTACCCTCACGCGGAAATTATACGCACTACACAAACGACGATGACACACCAAGTAAAGGGGTACATTAGTTATTTTTTCTCATACTTAGATCAATTTTGACAAAACTTGCATAAGTGACAGTTTAGCACCGGAGGTGCGATATATTGCCAATTTATATAAGACCCTTCGTCTTCGAGGCCACAGGCAGGAAAAATAAAATGAATTTCTCTATAATTTATAATTTTAATGTTTGAAAATGATAGACTATAACAATCAGCCAATTATTACGAGATATCCTAGCGTGTCTTTATCAGTTCTTCGATCTCGAATACCCTCTCGTTCCTGCATCGCTTCGTCTCTTACTAATCAGTACGAGGGCTGTTATTGGTTAGTTTTTCACCTCGTCGCTCAGACTTAATGTGATCCCTGAAAGCGATGTCACAGCTGCGATGACCGATAAAAGGTCATGTTTTTGCTCTAGAAAGTTAAATTACCTAACTTCAACCACCTCTGGCAGGTCTGACTCAAGCGATGCTTAGTAAACCGTCTGACTTTAGAAGTTCACCTAACCCAGAGAGAGAAAAGACGCATTGAAACCCTTTTGGTAAAACAAAGTTAAGGGAACATATTATAACATGTAACTTTGGGAAGACCTGTTCCTTAGTGAACTCATAAAGTGCTTGTAAAAGTTTATTACTATTATTGACCTGCTATAAATATATGTCATACTTCAAAATAGATTGTACCCAAAATAAAGACTAATTTTTTTCACTGTTAAAATTGTGCATTTATTTAATAATCCCTACTGTTATAACATGCTTTAAATTTTTTTTGTATAATTTTCGATAGCTCACTAGGTATATTCAGTTTTTAAAATCCATGTAAAAGCCCGGCTGGATGTAAAACCAAATAAAATAAAATAATGACGTTACAAGACCAATTTCACTCAAAGTAAACTAAAATTGACCTAATTTTTAGCACACAGACACGCTTACAACACCCTTCTATTAGTTTATCTGATCAGTGGTTCAAATGATAACAAAATGATTATGTAGGCGTTTATTTAAAATAGTTGTTTATTTTTATAAGTCAAAGCAGTTTTTAAAGACCTTTGAATGTCACATTGATATCTTGTGGTGCTTTTCTATTATCAGTATTATGTGACCACCACATCCTGGTGTACCTTTCAACAAAGAAGTGGTCGATAACCCGGTGGGTAGGACGCTCGGCTAGCAGCCGGAAAGGCCAAGTAGCCAACTCACTCCGTTTTCGCTAAGAAAAGCTAAGAAATTGTGGTTCTGATAAGAGTTCAGAGTGAAACAATTTGTTTATATATCAACCCACTAAACACTCCACCCACTGCCAAATCCTTTAAGTACTATTCCATTAAATTGTATAACTGTATGCCACCTACTTTGAAACATCCTGTTGATAATTCACGAAAACATTAACTAACTAACCATCACGCCGTTTCTCAGAGAGGACGGACCACCTAACAACTTGGTCTTGTCACACACTCTTTAACTCATTCACATTCATAAATCGTTTCATGTATACTCTTCTGTTATTCTGAATCTTGACAAGTATCTGGTTCACTTGATCATGCCATGTCTACTTCGGGCGTCCTCGACTTTCCATTCACGTCTTATATTCTCCTTACACTCCGTTTTTTGTTCATTTGCTCTGGTGACCGGGTATCTCATCAAAATGACAGTTCAACACACCTACAAAAAGTGATATAAAGTCATGAAAAGTGATGAAACAAAAACTAGTTTAAATAGGTTACATAGGTAACTATTTAACCTAGTTTTTGTTTCATCACTTTTAATGACTCTGTATCACTTTTTAAAGGTGTGTTTAATTGTAATTTTGATGAAATATCATGCAACCCATTTGCTCTACATGCCCAAACCATCTAAGTGTCCCTCTCTTAATCTTACTCATTACGGTTGCATTCTTTGCAAATCTTCACTTTTCTCATGCGATCATACATGTTTTTACCACACATACCACAATTTTTTTTTTAAATTAGTGTTTAAAATATATAATTACATAGATCTACTTTAAAAAGAGATTAACACTGTATAAATAAATTAGTAATATTTTAAAATTTTAATATACCTACACGTACAAAGTTTATCTATAACGTGCAATCACCTCAGTATGAGTTCTCCGAGTGAAGTGTTCACAAAACATTTCTACTTAACAATTTGTATACAGTTACTGATTATTCTACACTCTACTTCCATATTTTATAATAGGAACAATTTTTATATTTCTTGCACTTATCATCTATTGAGCTATTTATTATCAACCATTAATTTCACGATTGAACCGTAAAAAATTAAACAAATAATTCTAAATAATGATTACTCCACACAATCTGTAAATAGTATAAAATAAAGTCGCTATTCGTATCTGTCTGTTTGTGCGCTTAATTCTTCTAAAGTATGCAACAGATTTTGATAGGGTTTTCACTATCATTTAGAAAATTTCTTCTGGAAGGCTTATATATAAAATACATGCATATTATATTTATAGAAAGTAGAGAAAAGTCGATGTTTTGTAATGAGGCGTAAAAAAAAAATTTCAAGCGCTTACATTGCTAACGCTGGCTAAACCTTACAAGATACATCAAAATAATGTATTACGGAAATGTATATCTTAAAAAGGTCTACAGAAAAGTCTGCGACGGTGTATGTTTATCTCCTAGGGATAACCTAGGGTACACGTCAGCTAGTTAATTGATAAAATCCTGAATAAGAAACTTAAACTCCTGTCTACTACTACATTTTTATTTGGTACACCTGAAACCAGTAATAAAATCATAAGAAATCCTTTTCAATGGCGGAGAAGTTTATATATTTCCAACTCGGCCCCTTAGGGTCAAAAAAACGTATCTCATTTTTTCTCTACTTTACAGGAGAGCAAGAAAACATAGTTCTCAATTAATCAGTGTTGTATACTTTTAAACAAACGAAACATATTAATAATTTCTTCTCATTTAGTTAAAGGATGGTATTTTGTGCTTCTGAACCATCTTTTAAATATAAAATAGTAATTCATTTTACCATCCGTAACTCAAAATTGATAAAAATTGAGTTACGTTTTTTTGACTCTAAGGGGCCGAACTGTTCTTCACTTACTATGAGAATTTTATACATATCCAACTATTCTTCACTTACTAGAAGAATTCTATATATTTCCAACTGTTCTTCACTTACTAGCAGAAATTAATATATTTCCAACTGTTCTTCACTTACTAGCAGAAATTTATATATTTCCAACTGTTCTTCACTTACTAGCAGAAATTTATATATTTCCAACTGTTCTTCACTTACTACAAAGAAATTTCCTGTCCACATTAAACCCGCATTCTATACTGAGAACAACTAAGGTAAATTACTTAAAAAAAACACTAAAGATAGAGATCATAAATTTCGGGCATTAACCAATGATTGTTGCAATGATTGACCATCGTTCTACAAAGGTAAGACAACTAGAAATATACTAGAATCATGGAACATTAAGATGTTTAAATAATAATAATTTATAATAATAACTCCAGTTTATTAAATTTATCTTTTAGGCCTATTCTAGACATATTTCCAATAAACCGCTCTGTTCTTCCCAAATTCCTTAATTACCCCCTTTGCTCGCATCCCACTCCAACATATCAGTATTGTATATCTTATAAGTTAGTTTTAATATTCTCCTGATGAAGGAAGGGTACTTCTAAAAACGGTCGAGTGTAATTAAAATAAATTGGTCATTAACAAATTTATGTGTTTATATTGCAAAAAATATTGCATTAAATAACTTTGTTTTGCCATACATGTAGCCGATATTATGTTCTGTGACATCATCCACGCAATTTAACATTCTATAGATGTTGTGACATACTTTCTCCGCAGACTCTATGTCTCATGTTTATTGAATACCTGATAATTATGTAAATTAAATGGACACTTTGATGACTAGACAAGGAAAATCCCAAAAAAACTATACATGAGTATTGGTACTCTTTTTCTGGGAATGTATTAATCATCAGAATTGTAATTAAACATGTTTTTTGCCTAGTTTAATTATCACCACAGAAAGTGTTATGCATGTCTCTATATTACAGCCCTACATCAACAAAAAATAGAATGGCACCCATAATCTTCTCTAATTAGTATAAAACAAAGCCGCTATCCGCGTCCGTCTGTTTGTGCGCTTTATTCTTCTAAACTACACAACGGATCTTGATAGAAGGTAGACGGAAGGTTTGTATATACAGGGTTTTCCAATAAGAGGTGTTATTTTGATATTCAATCGTAAAAGATCAATGGTTTCGTTGCTTGTGTGGCACGTAGCACCGTCTTGTTGAAATTAAACGTTGTCCAGATCAATACCATCCAATTCCGGCCATAAAAAATCATTAATCATCTCTCGATAGCGCAATCCATTCACCGTAACTGTTGCTCCAGCCTCATTTTCGAAAAAGTAAGGTCCAATGACTCCGCCGGACCATAAACCGCACCAAACAGTCACACGTTGAGGATAGAGAGGCTTTTCAACAATAACTCTTGGGTTTTCCGAGCCCCAGATGCGACAATTTTGCTTGTTGACGAAGCCACCGAGGTGGAAATGAGCCTCATCACTCAAGATGATTTGCATTTGATTCACTCAAGTGAATTTTAATAATTTCAATGCGTTGTTGAAGCGTGTATCGTTCCATTTTTATTAATGGCGTAGTTTCTATTTGTCAAATGTCAAAAAATGACAGCTTCAAAAGTAACATCAACCGAAATAGCGGGCTATTCAAAATAACACCTCTTATTGGAAAACCCTGTACACTTACCTTTTTAAGCTGTCGTACCCTTAAATTAAATATACCAATCCTAAGAGAAAGTCCAGTTATATTCAATTTTTCAATTAAGTCCTAAATCCTGTATCTAAATTTCGCCAATAAACAATTAGAAAATGTTAATTAAGTGTTAATCTCAAGTGACCTACCAGGTAAGTATTGTACTGTATATTTTCTCCAATTTATAGTTAAGTAATAACATAGATCACTGTAGAAATGTATTATAAGTTTGTACAGCGCCCTTGAGGTGTTTTTGCACAAAAACGGCGCTATACAAGTCATCCAAGTATTATTATTATTATTATTATTAAAACATGCATATTATAATTATAGAAAGTAGAGAAAAGTCAATGTTTTATAATGAAGTCGCGTCATGTCAACTAGTTATATATAAAAATTCAGCCTGCGTATGTTTGCGCTCGCAAAACTCAAAAAGTAGATGACCGATATCGCTGAGAATTTCAAAGTTTGTTCTTATTAGTGCAAGAAGTGTTTAGAAAGTGGTTTGAATGGTAGAAGAAGATAGGGACGCCCGAGGAATTCTTAACGCAATGTCTCTGCACCGGAATGAGATGAAGAGTCCAATTACAGACATATGAAATGTAGTTTTTTAAAAGTAACATTGTGGTATACAGTAATAAATGGTGGAATAAGTCGGAGACGTCCGAGAAACACATTGGCAATGGCGAAGCATTGCGAGGTCCACTAATAGATAATTGAAACCAAGGGAGATTTTTATTTATTTTATTTGTGTACATAATATTACAACATTATTAGTTATATTAATTTTTTTTTTGATACATTAGCCACTCAGAACATTAGAACGTCAAAAGACGTAAATATGATAATAGCGGTCAAGACATTAGAACGTCTTTTCACGTAAACGCGCGAGATTTTACAAAAATCGATTTATTTCCATCACTAGTATACGGATTGCCATGATTTAAAAAACAGAGTATCGATAATGAATAACGCTACGCGTCTGTATTCAAGAATATCTATGGAATGTAGAGGTGCATTATCTAAGTCGATTGGATCTGTCGTCTTGTTCGTTCATAATTTATTGCATTTCTAAATAATTTATTAAAAATATTTTAGTTTGGACGGTTAATATTTTGAGGTGACTAATAGTTTTTAATTATATTTCTTCAATATATAAAGTGTTATTTCTTTATGATACTCAGAAAAAAGTACATTTTTCACAGCTTTGAAATAATGGTCAGCGATTTTTACATATTTTTGACGTTTTCAGAAAATGTATATTTAGAAACGCAAATATTTACGTATAACAATACAATACGATAGTGAATTTCATAATCTTTCCAAAACATCTTTTAGAATGAGGCTACGTTTCCCAAAACGTGAGTTATGAAGCTTTTAACAAAACTCGTAAATATCACAAAAATTTTCACGTTTTGACAGATCGCAAAGGAACACAAAGTAAATAATAGTCTTTGTCCGAGAGGTTAGTAGTATTTTTTTATCAAATATTATTTGGAAATGTGAATCTCACTGGGTGCTTCCCCGTGCTGAGGTCCCCATTTTACAATGTTATGTATTAAAAATTTAAATCTACCTACTCCAAGTATTCCTCATTCACAACTATATTGCACACTGCTTTCGTACTCTCTCTTATTCCACGGAGGCGCAAAAAAACGCCAAGAATTTTTTATGAATTATTTCAATGTTTAAAATGTGAGATGATTTATTTGTATTATGCCCAGATTACACAGTTTGAGTCCATAATCACTACTAGTGAGTTGTAAAGTAGTTTTAATGTTATAAAAATTATATATATATATTATAAGACTGACTGAGCTATGACCAATACAGACTATCAAAGTGGAGGAGCCAATGAAAGTTTTGCGTTTAGGTAGATGCAATTTCCAGTAGTAACGGGGTGAAGAATGTTGGCGGCACTTTTGTGCGGTTCTAGTACGGGTGAACAATGCTGGCGACAATTTTGTGAGGGTGAACAATGTTAGCGGCACTTTCGTGCGTTGTAGTACGGATGAACAATGTTGGCGGTACTTAAGTGCATTGTAGTATGGGTGAACAATGTTGGCGGCACTTAAGTGCATTGTAGTACGGGTGAACAATTGTGGCGGCACTTTTGTGCAGCTGTAGTGTGGGTGAAAAATGTTGACGACAATTTTCTGCAGTTGTAGTACGGTTGAACAATGTTGGCGGTACTTTTGTGACTTAGTACGCGTGAAAAAAGTTGGCGTCAATTTTGTCCGGTTGTAGTACGGGTGAACAATATTGGTGGCACTTTTGTGCATTTTCATAATAATAATTGGTCCACTTCCCTTTCATTGATGAAACTATAAAATATGTAATCAATAAATATTTTTCTTTCTACAGTATCTAACTTTCTAATGTTTTTAACTATTTAATCCCTTTTTCTTATAATATATATTATGTGTTAGCAAAACAAATGTAGTGACGTCCGCCTACAGGGCAGAGCCGTTCGCAACCCAACTGCTGTGACATCCATATAAAACGGGTTAAAAGTCATGTCACCACGAGTCGTTCAGTATTCTTTGTATGAAACTTAATACTACAGCGCACACTAATCCCCTTTGTAACGGCATCGCCTCGCCTCGGAACAAGCTAGTAAACGACATGAGTTGCGTGGTCAATTCAACCGATGGTATAAGCCCAACGAGCTGTCGCCTAGCCGTGTACGCGCCTCAGCCCAGCCATAGCCACATTGACACCTCTGAGGTGCTGAGGCAATCCCGGTGACATGTCTACATCGCATTGACGCCTGGTTGACGGCGAGGCAATGAGGCAAAGGCGATGCTGGTGCAGATACATGTGCTATAACCTTTAGATTGTATTCTTTTTAATTAATTAATTTATGTTGCAAACTTCATTATTTTACAGTTCCCATCTTTGCTTACAATGTATAAAACTGCAGATTATTTCCAACTCAATAAAACTACCGTAATAAAATACCAGATTTGGCCTCAAGTGATGTCAGAGTACGAGACGGTCTCTCTATATTCAATGTTTGCGTGTAATTTACCTCCTACACAGAGTCGTATTATGGTTGGCCCATCCCACAAGGGATTTGAAACACTTTTATAGTGACCATGTTTACATATATTATTACCACAAAGGTATTGGTAAATGTAAGATTTAGCTTGGGTTATTTCACAGAAATTCAAATGTGACAAAGTTATCAAATGGTCATTGAGCGTTATTTTAACATTTGAAAGGTCCCCGTTGAAATAAAAATGTTGGGATTTATAACTAGGCTAACCAGAAATTTTAACAATATAAAGGGTATTAAATTGTTATATTTTGCTAATGTAAGAAGTCAACTTGAGTACAATTCTCCTGTCTGGAACCCACAATGTATGTAATATACATGTACAAGCTGTTGAAAGAATACAAAAAAAATCTTACATTTTATAAATTTTAAAATGGGTATTCCAGTAATTATGTTGAACTACAACACTCTGTTAAATTATATGAATATGCTCAAATTGTCAGACAGAACAATTTTCACTGACTTGGTATTTCTATATAAAATTCTAAATGATTTAGTTTATAGTCCGATATTGCTAGAATTGATAAGCTTTCGGATTCCACAACGTAATACTAGAAGTCAGGATTTATTTCAGTGCAGAAATTCTGGGACTAACTACCATATGTATTCCTCTTTGCTCAGAATACTAATGAAGGGAAATAATTAGTCAGTGGACATCTTCAATTTATGTTTAACCCCTCCGAAAATCGCCATGTAAGCACTTTAACTGTCTTTAACGAAATGACATTTTACGAAAACTTTTTGTTATTACCGCTTCACAATTAAAGCTCTATAAATGAAACATTTCTGAACGTAGCCGAATAGTAAAAACTGTTTTAGAAAAGTTACAAAATAAGCTTTCAAATTATTATATTACAAATAAATATTAGCATTTTTAAATATTAAAATTTAGAACGCAAACATTAAAAATAGGTTAAAAATGACTCACGTCATGTTTTTAGGTGAAAATGGTACTAAAATCACAGATTATGTAAACAAAAATATTTATTCTATTGTATATATGTGTAATAAACACTTTTATCACCTCATTTTTTTATCATTTCATATAAAAATATTTTATAAAAATTTAATATGTGAAGCGCGCGGCGCTACCGGCAGACATTTTGCGCGGGTAAAAATGTTGTGTCAATTATGCGACTGTCAGCAGATTCCTGTTTTGTATTTCCATAGACAACTTGGTAGTGATGTGTAGCTTGATCTATAATCGACCTTTTAGTTTTTGTTTGAGGGATGTAACTAAAATAATAACGGAGTAAGAACGATTTCTATGGAGAGACACGCGTTGACGTGTAAACACGCTTATTGTACTTGACTGCTATCGTTATTTTATCGTGTATATCTGCTTACGTTGCTGACCGGTTAAACAAATATAAAATGTTGTTATTGAAGCAATTCAGTTATGTACAGTAAAATAATGTATATTTCTTAATATTCTCATGTAAAAGCCCCGAAAAAGAGTGTTAATAAATAAACACCGATTCTAGGTTCGTACTAAGCTGACAAGCTTTACAACATGATAGTAGTCCTCTTATGCTGATCACAATTTGTTCAAAAGCTGAAACGGACTTGGAATAAGTGGCAGCTAGCTAGCTCTAAGGAGTGTTGGAGCAATGCACTCCCAAAATTTCAGTCAATATAAAAATAACAATTATCAATTGATAATAATATCATTGAAAATCAAAGCAAATAAGAGTAACAAAAGTATTAAGTTAAATTCAATAAGCTTGAATTCTTTGTATCACGTTTCATAAGTCAGTGATTTGTTTGGCGCTGTTTTTGGTAAGCATCAGCTCAAGAACGTTTCACAAAATAAGACTTATGCAGTTATTGAAAAGATGTAAACAGGATGATGAGAGTTCAGATTTGTTTCAGGTTTCAAAATAGTATTGTAATATTTTTATGTATTGAAAAACATTGTCAACAAAACAATTCTTATTAGTAAGCAACTAGTAAGTTTGAAGATCCCGACATTGCCCGGGCTTTATGCAATTTTTTTCGAAATCGGATATAAAGAGTGACCTTCCTCTTGTTTTGAAGGTCAAGTGTGCAAAATTCCATCAATCTCGGAATTAAACTGTAGATTTGTATAAAAATCAAATCCAAGCCGTCCGCCAGCCACAGACATTCTTCACTATATAAATAGAGATATTAATATCAATGATAATAAATAATTTAATAGCAGGTTTTAATGAAAATTAATAAAAAATAAAATAAAATCTGGAAAAAATCATATTATATAAGTTAATTTAGTTAGTTAGTAAATAACGCTTTCTTGGATAAAGAAAAGCGCAGACCCATAAAAAATCACGAAACCTAACTTAACTTGTCAAGAACCTTAAGCGGTTGTTATATGCCCAGTGAATTTTCTCAACTCATCGATCTAGTTCGTTTTTGTCCAACAGACCATTTTTGGCGAAATTGAGTTGAGTATGCAGTTGTTTTCTGAAAGCATTATTTATTTACACGAAAAGTGAAAAAAAAAAAATTAAAAATATTTTTAGTGTGTTTTCAAGACCAGTTTGTCTTAATTCCATCAAAATTAAATCAATATTCCAAGCTTGTTTATCCAACACTGTGTCCTACATTCAAATTAAAAACGTGTTTTCTGAGAAAACGTGTTATTTGGAACGAATTTTAATTAAAAATAATAATTTCACTACTTTAAATCATTTTAGTAAGCTTAGAATGAGCTAATTTCATTGTATATGCGTTTTTCGTAAAAAATACTTTGGAGCCCTATTTCTCCTGATTTACTTTTTGGTCTGTTGGACAAAAACGAACTAGAGCGACGAACTGTCAAAATGTCTTAATTATTTGGTCACTAGAGGGCAGTGATTGTACATTAATGAACTTGTGAAAAATACAACGTCAAATGTGCGTTCATCATCACTACAGCAATGAACATACGCAATCGGAAATCGTAAATATTAACACATTTCGGCCGAGTCTTTTTTGCGCTGGCGTTATGCTGAGTTCGGGTGAAAATAGGTCCCGTGCGAATTTCTTTAATTTGTTTTAAATCGCTATATCTTTGAAAATAATAAAAATTTCTACATAGTAACTCAGCATACCCAAGCTATAAAAGTAATAAACGAAAATCGAATATTATTTGAAATGCAACTCAATTAACCTTGTAATGTGTTTATTACGGTCCGCCTATCGGTATTTGCTCATACCTACTTTCTTTAAATACGTCCGACATCTCTCGCTCGCTTGCACATAAGAGTTGAGTGGGTGCGGAACGGAGAAAGAGATTCGAATCGGGTTTCACGGTCATAAAAACCCTCATTCCAGAAATTGAATTATTACAATAACAAATAATATACTATCCTTTTGTTGAAATACCGATGTAAACGAAATGCACAAAAATAAATTTAAAAAAAACTTGCATTACGATTCGATAATTATGTATATATAGTTGGGACCTTTACAAAGAGATTGGTATATAATATTCATGTAAAAACATTGAATAATTCCGTCTTTTCTGTCATTGAAATGAGGTTCGGCGCAAAGGGTAAAACTACCCTTCCCGGCCTTAAGCATCAATAGACCGAACGGGTAGAACTACCTTTCCTGGCTGAAGTGTGTTAAGTAAAACAAACAACTTAGTAAAAAAAAAAGTACAACTTATTTGCAGAACCCACTATTTTGGAAAAGTATTTAGTTTGACCTATTTTTTTATAAATGTTTCATCATTCACTTGCTGTTGCCTAATTGCAAATCTAATTGTATTTGAACGGCTGTTTTACAAATCGCCTTTGAGGAACATTTCCAATACCAGGAAAGTTTTTTATACATGGTGTTCGGAAACTCGTGGTATAAATGGTATAACTGGTGAATCTACCTCCCATTTGGAGTTTTTCGTTTTTGAGAAGTTTTCCTTTTTTTGATCAAATCCAAAATTTTCAGTTGCTATGGAATTATTATCTGCTGTTATTTATCTTTTAAAATGCGTCGAAGCGTAAACTGGGTTTCAATAGTTTCTTCACTCAAGTTGTCGAAATACAAGTTTTTGTACAAAATCTCAAATCAAAAAAACTTTGTTTATTTAGACATCTGCAGCAAATGATTAGATGTTGTGCTGCACCACCAGATTTCGAACATTGTGTTTTGGTTTGATTTACAAACATCATGCAATACGTATAAATAATAGTAAAGTATTAATTAAATAAAAATTCCTTTTCTCTCTTTCCTAAACGTCATGTACAGTCAATTTAAAAAAGAAAATAATAAATAAAACTTCATTCGGTTGCTTTTTTTACAAAACCACAGTTATAAAAACTTACATGGCTGTTACCCAAACACCATGTAGTCAACAGTGGAGGCTCGTGACTTTTGGGTGCACTAGAGTGCTAATATTATTAAAAATGGCATTTCTGATGTTGTTATAGCTGAAAAAGATTTTTTTTTTTTCGAAAATCGATTATCAGAAAATTTCAGTATAGCTGTGAGCCGCACGGAATTCCTCAAAATCTTCATACAAAAAATCAATTTTTCGAAAAAAAATAAAAAATAGTTTTCAGCTACAACAACATCAATTAAGCCATTTTTTGTAATATTAGCGCTCTAGTAACCCAAAAGTCACGATCCGCCACTGGTAGTCAAACGAAGCTTTATTATTGTCAAGATGGCGCGATGATATTATTTGCATGCATTCATACTAATTAGTAAGCGTGGAGAAAATCGCGGTTGGTACACTTTATTTTTAGTTTTTTGCGTAATATTAATTGATTAATTGAAGTTTACTGATTTATGGAAAAATCCAACATTGTAAAAAAATCATTTAGATAGTGATGTAATTCTAAACATATTTTAGACCGTGTGAAACATTCTAAATGCAGAGTGACGTGAACACATGCGCAAGGGGAACGTTACAAGTGTGTTGAAATAACTGTCAAAGTACATTACTATCAGGGGCGATTCTTCCCTTAGGGCAATTGGTGGCCCAAAATTATAAGACAACAATAATAATAAATTATGTGCATCAAAACAACTGGTTTTATTCTTAATTTATTTGAAATGTACCACGAAATAGCAGAGCTGCGAGCAGCAGCGCGAGTGATAAGCAGTGACATCTATTGTCTCTAATAGAAGCTTTCATTCACATGTCCACACGATTTGCTGGGTCAATTTAAATTAATGTTCCCGGCTTTGGCATCCTCTGTCCTTATGCGCCCCATAGAATAAACGAGAGATGGCACTATGTCTTTCGTGTAAGTAAAAATTAGATACCGAAGAAAGCTTCCAAAGCTATAAAAGTACAAAAAATAATCAACAATAGAAAATGTTGTTGATATTTTGCTTTCAGGTGTCCAAAATGTAATAAACAACATGTAACTTACATCCTTCTCCCTCTCAGTGATCTCCACGGTGAGTCTGGCCTGTGTCTCCCGGTGCCTCTGTTCTGCGGCCAGGGTGGCCCGCTGAGCCTCCGCCAGGGTGGCCTGCGAGGTCCTCTTCTCTTCTGTCAGGCATTGGCACTAGTGACACAATTAAACACAAATTAAAGCCATGAAAGTTTTCTGAGTTTGAAGTTAAGGGTTAATTCATAACCTGCTCGTTCATAGATGTTTTAACTTAATTATTTTAGGGATAATACATTTTTGCAAGTTATGCTTTAAAATATTAACCCTTCAGTACTTTCATCACTTTTGTACAGTTTGCAATGTTTTCTGTGTATTTCAAATGCGCTGTATACATGTTAGTTTTAGAAATTAGATAAAATTATCTTTCCGGTGTTTATGCATTTAAAATAAACAAGTTAAACCGATTATTACGATAGCGACGCGAAAAATGAATTATTAATTTTGGCTATTTTTAGGATGTTATTAATGGATTCCAGTATGAATATTTGAGGCAAACTGGAGAGTTATTATTTCTCTTTCTAACGTCAAAAAAATTAAGTATTTCCGCATTATAGAAAAAAAGATAAAAATACTTTTATAAAATATGAGGGTCATATATGACCCTCAAACGCTGAGGGGTTGATGAAATATTTTCATTTTTATTTTTATTATTTTTTTTTTTAACATTCCCAGGTTACGAATAACCTGACAATATTTGAAAATCTCCTACTACCACCACAGTAAGCTGAAAATTTTGCTTGTGTTGTGATGGAGGACTTAGCCAGCCGAGGAATTGAACACACTACGCCTGGGTGGGACCCAAACGCGATGTCAACTCGGCCACCGACCGTTTTATTTACGCCGGTACTATTGTATTTGTACGCCTTTCTTGAAAGAATTGAGGTTTACAAAACTATTTATTCATATTCATATACCGTATGTACGCAAACAAACAATTCATCTTAATATTTTAAAGCATAACTTGCATAAAGTTTTTTCTAATACAATAATTAAATTAGCGCCGCCTACGAACGAGCAGATTATTTTAACTTTTTACCTTTAATTACAAAATATTCAATTAAGTGATCTCATTTCTACAGCATCCTTTCTCTGCCAGTTCCATGCCTCACCGCTATACATACAGTTTGGTAATAAGATCTTTGAGACATGTGTGGTGTGTGCTAAAACTTTGTATGACCATGTTAAAAATGAGGAGATCTGGAAAGAACGCAAGGCTGATGTGGGGGTATTAGTTAAGATTAAGAAAGGGATGCTTAGATACTTTGAGCATGAAGTGGTATGAATGAAGAAAAGAGTGTAATGAGAATATATGACGTGGAAGTTAATGGTAGAAGGAGTCCGGGACGCCCAAGAATATGGCAAAATCAACTTAAATTTTAATAAGAAAATTTCTTCTTGTGATGTCATTATTTATTAGAATAATATACAAATAACTTTGTTTACATCACTTTAATATATATAACCTCTACATGTTTCATGAACAATGTTCACATCATCAGGAGCAAGTATATTGTACAATATTGTAATTCCCAATTCAAAAAACTCTGCCCACTCTTACCCCTCCCCACTTCTTCCACTGTTCAATTGTAATCTATATTTAATTTTTGACTTTAATTAAATACAGATTACAATTAAATCAAAAATTAAATATAGATTACAATTAAATCAAAAATTAAATATAGATTAGAATTGAACAGTGGAAGAAGAGGGGAGGGGTAAGAGTGGGCGGAGTTGGGAATTACAATATTGTAATTCCCAATTCTGAAAAACTCCGCCCGCTCTTACCCCTCCCCACTTCTTCCACTGATGAATTGTAATCTATATTTAATTTTTGACTTTAAATGTTAATGTTTGTACAAAATCTTAAATTTCCAAAAGTTCTTCACTGATTGCTTTGAAATTTTGACACAACGTTGCATACAAATAAGCGTGTGTTTTTATATACTTATATTAAATAGATATCACCTGATATCTTTGTAAAAAAAAAAACAGCGCCATCTGTTGGACGTAAAAGCAACAGGCGCTATTATTTCTCCATCTGCACAGACAGACTGAGCCACAGCGACGCGTGACGGGGTACAGCTAGTATATAATATATGGATTACAAATATAAAAGAGATGTAGATCCTGCGCCGAAGGGAACTAGGTTTTGGATAGAGGCTTTTTAGCGACTTCTATGGTTTATTTGGGCAGGGTTTTTTTCTGTAACTTCTATGACAATGTTTTTAAAAATCTTTTTCCCATAATTTCATAGGCCAAGATTTGATGGAATTAACAGATGGAGTTATTTTTTGTTTGATGCTGGGTGGGAATTTGTTATTCAGAGTATGAAATGATGTTTGAATGTGAATGAGGCAAGGAAACGCCGTGATGGTTAGTTAATTAATGTAGAATAATTTATGAATGAATCATACCTGTAGCTGTAGGTCATTATTGGTGTCTTGAAGTGTCTGTATTTCCGCTTGAACCGTCATCTTCTCCTGCTTGACCTGGTCGCATTGGTACTCCAGGTCGGATATGGTGGCTTTGGCATTCTTGCTCGCAACCTGAAGGACAAAAACAAGTTTAAAAAAAAGTAAATTTATCAAAATTATACCACAAAGGATAATAAATTAGCAATAATTAGTAGCCTGTAATATCGCACAGAAAAACCATTATAAAAGTCAAATGACCAACTTACCAAGGCCTCCTCCTGCAGCTGCGAGAAGAGATGTGTGAGCCTCTCCTGCTGCCTGCGGGACGCCGCCAGCTGCTCCTGCAGACCCTCGTTCTGCCGCTGCAGGGCTGCCGTCTGCTGACCCGCTGCCGCACCCAACTGATTGCTCTCCAGGACTGAGATCTGATGAAAGAATAACCATATTTAAATTCATTTTCCTTATATAGTCTAACACTGCAACAATATGTAGTTTATCCCTTAGAAGCTGAGGAATATTTTGCAAATATCTCAAAGCTAAATATAATATTGAAAATTATATATGAAATAAGTAAAAGGCAAAATGAATTTTTATGGACAGTATTGAAATGGGTTCTAAACTTCTAAAGCTCTATACACTGCACATTAAGGTGGAGTGAAATTTTTTTTTTGAGAATTTCGAAATCGGCATAGTTGGGAAAGACGCTCCATATATTAACAATTACAACAAAAATAATGAAAAAAATATATTCACAATACCTGGACATCGCCAAAGCTTTATATTTTATCATTTTCACGATTTTACCTAAGTATTTATAGCTCATATACGCGAAATAAAACACACATAAAATTTGTATTTTACCATTTATTTTACAGATAATACATTCGTAGATTGTTGGAATGGAACAAATATTGGAAATAAAAAATTTACATATATTATTTACCGCATTGAAAAACTTGAAAATTACAAAAGTTACTATGAACGGTACTGCATTTTGGTGTTAAACATAGGCATAAGGTGTCGTGACTCTAACCTTGATTTTATTAATCCATCTCGCCTCAAGGGTCCACAAACAACGGCTGAGGCTTCTGTTACAATTTTCACACATCTCTCTGTAGCTTGAGTGTGGCAAGGAAAATTCTTTATCATTGGTAGTATGACATCGTCAATTATCGTGTGATCGGTAATGGCTTGTAAAATTGTCTCGTCGCTTACAAATTTGGTTAGTGGTGGCTCTGTTATATTTTCCGACTTTATAATCATCTGCTGAAAAATCAAAAACAGGCACTTTGAAGGTACGAATAAAGTCTGATTGCATTTTCATTTGCCGAGCTTTCAATATTCTTCTCAACGCCAACTCTCTTACGTATTTTCGGTTGTCGTTTAACATGGCTAACAATATATTTTCGTGATGCCCAAAAAAGCCATTACGCTTGATAACTGGATCAATAATATCTTTTAAATCACTGGGCAAATACCGTGAAAGCACTATTGTTTCGTGTAAATGGCTTGCACCGGAAATACATAATGGTTTGGTCTTAATGTTGAACCACATAGGTGCGTAAACTGTTAATACAAATGTCGTTAAAGTTACCATATTTTTCTATGGTTTTAGGGTAGAAATGTAAAGCCGAAGAATCCGATTCGCTGTAGTGAGCCACCTGGATTGTACAATTTTACCGGGATTTGTTTTTGATAAATTTTCATTGCAGAATCCGGAGTCAATAGTTTTACACATTTTCAGTAGATACAGCTGATCTGTACTTAAATCCTGTGTATTTGTCAAACTTGGTAATGAACATTGAATGATTTTAAATTTTACAACAGGAAGTTGTTCACACTTATTTAAAGATTTACCAATAATTCCAGTGAAACTTTGCGGTCCAGTCGTGGTTCCGTCGATGTTCTCAAAGAGATGTCGCAAAATGAGTTCGTTTGCTTGTAATTGACAGACAATCCACTGTAAAGGCCGTTTGAGATGTGATTCAAGGCGCCGAATAACACCTCCTTTGTACCCCGTATTAACTGCAGTTCCGTCGCATCCAATTGCAACATTTTTTCCAAAGCAATATCTTTCGAAGACAGTAATGAAATAATTCCATTACTTATTGCTTCAGATTTTCCGGTTTTTAATGAAATGTGTCCCATGTACTCGCTACCTGGTTCTTTTACTAAACTAACGTGTTCTTCAGTTATTATTTTTCGCCGGTTGTCCTCCATGCTGAAAATTTTGTCCTTCAGTCCGTCGAAGTATAAACCAAATTCATTGGAATCGATTACTAACGGCTTACTAGTAAGGGCAGTTCTTTTCTTCATTCGAGCTCGACGAATTTTACTCCTATCCACAACGCGAGATGTATCGTTCTGTGAAATTAAGCCAACATCTTGTAATACAGCGAAAACAATTGCAGCTCCTGCTCGATCTGAAATACAATATCTGTCTAATGTTCTGGCCACAACAGGGAAGTCTTTCACCTCATGTTGAGAATTATTTCGTTGTGCTTCACTTTGCATTATTTCTTGAGGAATTGAAGTCGAAGCATATTTTTTTGAGAGTCTAAAGTTTAAACTACAAGAAGGAATAGCGTCAGTACCCCGATCTACTAGATAATGTCTAGCGGATCGGAAACTTCGCCAAGATGATACGCGATACACTTCACTCTGTTTGATACGCGTTTGGGGTAGAAGGATTCGTTGCTGTGTCGGAATAGTTTAACTGTTCCTACAGTCCTACTTAATAATTATATTATTAAATAATAATGTAATTATATCATAGGTAATAAATAAACACTCAATTTTTATTTACATAATTATAAGCATTTCTAAGAATCGGGAGAACATTATTGGTGTTTTCAGTGTTTTTATCAAAAATTCAAAGTGGTGGCGATGTCGTAATTATAAATAAATATTTTTTATATTTTTTTATTTAAGATAAGTACATAACGGAGCACCAATCCCGCGTATGCCGAATTCTATATTACGAAAAAAAAAATTCTCCATACTAGACCGCTCCACCTTACTGCACATTGCAGGTAGTCAAGATTTCACTGAACTGCTATTGTAGTTGATCGGACTCTAAGGGTTAAAAACTCTCTTGTACCACACACGCATAGCTTAGGAAACTAATATGCAGAAGTGGCAGATATTTTTACTACAGGATGCGGCACGGGAAAATCCTTAATAAATAAATCATAAAACAAAAAGTATTGAAGATATATTGTTTTTTCTTTTTCCTTTACATAGCACATGCACATACACATCCCTCACATCCATCTCTTCAGCTTCGTCGAACGGCTGTTGGAAAAGTAACGTCTCCACGGCAAACGCGCGCTCCTCTCTTGTCCACTCTAAACTAATCGTACAATGTATGTTAGGCTGCACCCTTTTGAATGCGAACAATCCCACTCTCTTACTAATGGCCGCTGTGTGGCATGCGTTTCAATTAAGGAAGTTCCTGCGCCCCACCCAAGAAGTAATAAAAAAACTTTAAATGTACCTCTATGTAAAGGAAAAAGAATAAAAATTATTTCTCCAATTCTTTTGTTTTTAGATTTTTTTAAACAAAAAAGTTCCTAAGTCGAACCCTTTAGAACTGAAAGAACTTTTAAAAAAGGATTTAATAATTTTTTTAAAAACTGTTATGTATTAGTTTAAATTTTGTTTTCTATAACCTCATTGTGAATTTTAGTTAATTTAATCATATTAGTACGTTTACACTATAATTGTTTTGTTTTTACTAGTTGCTTCACCTAGTATGGGTGAAATCGCTAGTCTAAAGCCATTTCAAGCCATGTTTCAATTCTGGATGGTGGTCCTTCATAAGGGCGATACTGAAAGTATCTTCCACTTTGGAACGTGCCACAAATAGAAATAGTTATTTTTGTAAAAGAAACACAAACTTTGGTTACGGGGTTACGATTTACCTAACAATATTTGAAAATCTCCTACTACCACCACAGTAAGCGGAAAATGTTGCTTGTGTCGTGATGGAGGACTTAGCCAGCCGAGGAATTGGACACACAACGCTTGGGTGGGACCCAAACATGATGCCAACTCAGCCACTGACCGACCTGATATAATTTTGAATGAATTAATTCTGAAAAATGATTTGCACTTGACTTACACAGGTCTAAATTATTGAGATGAGTAATACATACCATATTAAATAAAATTAGTTTGATTGAAATAACCTGAGAATTGGCCGTATCCAACAGATCGGACACGTGCTGCAGCTGGGCATGGCGCGTCCCAGCCAGTTCCCTCGCTGCCGTCAGTTCTTGCTGCATCTTCTTCAGCTCCGAGTTGCAGTTCTCGATGGTGCATTCTGCCGACCTGATAAAATCAAAATCCATTTAGAAAATTGTAATTAGCTGACTTCTACCCGGCGTTGCTCGTGGACTTATAAATTGTTTGGGGTAAAATTTTGAAGTTGTGAGGCCTTTTTAAGATAGACAATTCCGTAGTAATTTATTTCAATGTATCTCATAAGGTTTAGCCAGCGTTAGCAATGTAACCGCCCGAAAATATTTTTTTTACGACTTGATTACAAAACATCTCTTTTCTCTACTTTCTATAAATATAATATGCGTGTATTATATACATAAACCTTCCGTAAAAAAATCTCTAAATGATAGTGAAACCCGTATCTAAATTCGTTGCATAGTTTAGAAGAACTAAGCGCACAAACAGATAGACACGGATAGTGACTTTATTTTATACTATTTAGAGATTATTCATGCAGAATTTTAACAGAAATGGCGCTACACTCTCCTGAAGAGTCATGGCAAACTCCAAAATTAACCTGACCTGACCTGACCTCACCTAACCTAACCTAACCTAGCCGTGACACAAGCACCTTGTTCTGGACCCAACTATGTATTAAGCTACCAAGGTTCTCTCTCTCGGAAAACAGACACACTAAACCACAATCGATGCAGTCACAGTCTCTGTGCATATATGATGGTGCTGCCATGCAAGGCGTTGGGCCGAGAGAGTCCGGTTGGAGAGATTAAAGTGTCTTTGTCAACCGGCCTCTCCCGATCCGCCCCGCCACGCAGCTGATGGGCAGACGCATGCGCCACCAAGACCTGGACAAACCTAGCCCCATAAATCCGAGCACCCCTGCTAAGTCACCAAACATGACCAATGACAGAAGTGTTGGTTATCCAATGAATAGTTCCAGGGACGGCGGTACCTATACCCGCCTCCCAATTAGTGTAAATGTGAATGCGGACATATTCAAATAACGGAATATTTGAGAAGAATCCTCTCATCCTCTTCATCATTTTCCCTATGGCACAATTGTGCTGAACCAAGTGACTCCCGATGCCGTCGACTGGCTGAATAACCTCAGCATCCCACTCTGACCCCTACTAACTTTGCTCCACCATACGAAGAAGAAGAGAAGAGAAATAGCAAGTAAATGAGTTTCTGGTAGAAGTAATTAGGTTTACCTGAATCTTCGAGTTGACATTTTCATTATCAATAAATTTTCTGACATCGAAAAAAAAATCAAATGACATTTATTAAGCAACTGTCAAATTTGACATAAAAAAGTGCTTAATCTTATTTTAAATTTATTAGTGATTTTTTTCAATGATTCTAGCTAGGTGATTGATCTATGAAGTGAATAATGAGAAATGATCAATGACGTTACAATACATCTAGACTTGCTATTGTCTCAAAAACTCAACATAAAATGTGGCAAGTAAAAAACATTCTTATGTTTTCAGTAAATTCTTAATTTAAACGTTGTTCATTATGACAAAGATAGACGTTCAAAGAATATGTGGGTATGAACGAAACAAACAATAGCGGCGGCATTTTCGCATTTGAATTCTGCATCACAGGTGTGACTGAGATAACAAAATACTCTTACTCGCATACACTATACGACAAACACGGAATACTGTATGAGATGACATACCGCTATTAGGTTGTCCTTCTTATACTTATGTGTTGCTAGGTTCGCTATCTCACTTTCTCTAATGGCGCTGAAAATTTTCGGGAAACAATCAAAATAATTGTATTTTTTATAATAATAAAATAATTTGTGGGTATTTACGAATGAAATCTTATTTCTTGGCTTTTGCTAGTGTTGAAAATGTACAAACCATTAGCAAAGTTCACCACCAGTTACTTTACAGGATCCTGCCTAGCACCTAGCGGTCAGAGGTAAAACTAGGGCTAACAGATAAAACAGATGTTTTGCTTATCAATTGGCTTTCTTTGACAGTGTTTGTTTTGACAATTAGCTTGTCAATGTATTTTACTTGGTTAGATTATAAAAAGCCTCGCCGACTGGATTTTTCACTTCTTCTCTCCTATAAAATAGTAACAAGCAGTCATTATGGTCGACAGACCATTAGTAAAAGTGTTTTGTCCGGGTCGGGAATAATTTAACTTGTTGTAACATTAAATAAAGTAAAATGCAGTTTTGTACAGTAAAAAAACGTTTGCAGAGTAATGAAAACATTTTCTCATCTTACTTATCATCACAACCTTACTTATAAAACTACGAAAATGGAAAGTACTCCGATAGACGTACTTTTTGCTTGCTACTTTGAGATTTCAACAGCAAGTCTATACATATATATATATCGTCGACGGCAATCCATCACCGCGTAAATCATATTTGGCCACTTTTCAGGAGAGACATAAAACAACTTTTCTTAATATATTTACATCGAAATCGCGGCAAATCATTTTATTTTTCATGTTCAATTTTCTTTACAATTATGTATTTAAAAACATATACGTTTTTAACCGAAAATAAAATAATAAATGACTTAAGCGGTGATGTTCAGTAAAATACGGCAAAAGTTTAGACTTACGCGGAAATTTATTCTTGTTGGGAGTTAGGTATATAATATCATTATAGTTTTAAAACACGGGAACGTGGAAACAAATGTTATTTTTTTATTTTTAATAATAATAATATTTTACAACAAAGTAATATTATGTTACATGACATTATTTAGACAAATAAAATAGTAGATAGGTACCTTATCATAAAAATACACAAAATTATTAGTTACTCAATGACACCGACAATCATCAACGTAAAAATTAAGCTCATCAATTTTTTTATTAAAAAAAAATAAACTTACATTTTAGGTACCTCGTGTAATTTTAAAAATATTAAAAAAAAATTATTGATATAGTAATGAATCATAATAACTATGACAATCTTGCGGTATTACAGATTTCAGTTCCTGTAAATGTTTCCACTTGGATTCTTTTATTTTAATTCTATCTTTGTAAAGTTTTGGAATATTATCATTATAATTTTTATTATTCGACAATTTTGGTCGTCGTGGCAATTCGGCAAAATCGTCTTGGAAGTTTGTTTTAAAATGAATTATCCCATCTGGTGAGTATTGTAACACACGTAGGTTATTAACAGTTTGATCACTAACTATTCTGCCTGGCCTGATTGAATCGTATAAAAAAGTATTTTTTTGTGCATAATTCAAAAAGAATTCGAATGTCAGTATTTGAACGTCGTATGGCTTATTAGGAGGTTTTCGAGCCAGTTTAGTGACTTGAGCATACTGACTTGGTAGGTATATTTCTTGTTTTTTTAATTTATTTTCGATTCTACTATGTACTGAATCACATTCCATGTAGGTATGTCCTTTCTCTAAGAATTTTTGTGTAATGATGATGTTGAATTTCATGGAGAGACGAAGCAAAGCATTACTGAGGATGATATTCCTATTTTGATAGCCGCATCCATCGCTATAAATTATAACTGGACGAGCAGGGGCTTTGTTTAATTCTCCTACAATGTAATCAATAATGCAGGAGGTGAATACAGATGCCTCCAGTCCGGCGTGGGTTTCGTCAAACCAATATGTCATTACAGCCTTACTTGCCAAATTAAAGACTGTAAAATTATGCACACATAATTTCGTCTTGTAATAAATTGCACTTGCGTTTAAATTTGGCGCCAATTTGACTGCTTGCAAATCGTGAGTGAAAACGTGGCACTTTCCTTCCTTTGCCAGCTGTTTATCTTTAACTTTTTCTTCTTGTGCCTTATTTTTACGTACGATGTGTCTTTTCCAAACCTCATCGCTAATATTCCCAACGTCGTGACCACAACATGTGTCACACCGATCTTTTTTGGGCATAAAAATACTCATGTTTTCTTTTTTAAACACATTTTCGAAAGTTCTGCGACTCATGGGACTTCCTACATTTTCCTTACAATAATCTAAATAAATATCATGCAGTTGAGCCAAGCTTTTGATTATTGGTTCTAAGTACAGCTTTTTTGTAGATTTACGACAATAGTGCGATTCGAGTTTTGGAAGATCGTGAAAAAACTTCAGTAATAACATTTTTTTAGAATTTTCTCCTGTTGTTGGTCGCCTGTTCTGATTCGTCATGGATGACATCGGAATCATTGCAGATTCTGATTTTTCTGCCCAATACCTCACGGTCCATTCCTTAATCCCCAGGGTATTCAAAAACGACATTTTGCAAACTTGGGCTGTAATATTTTCAATGGGCAAAAAATACACCAACGTGCCTTGTCTACGAGAAGCACTTGTTTCCGATCTTCTTTGTTTGGGTTCTTTTTTCATTACATTAGATGCAACAAATTGTTTTCTCTGATCCCAATTTAGTTTTGACCAAAACATTTGGAAAATAGATTCTCTAGAACCTTGGTTAAGTTTGGGACAGTTTCGTAGTTTTGATCGAATGCACATTTTGGATTTGCAAGCTGGACCCATTTGACGAGCTTCTTTAGGCACATCGTGTACCATGTTGAATTTCCCATCTTGCAGTAAACTTCTTCTGTAGCCTAAATAATCTTTCCCTTGCATCCTCAATTTCTTGTTTAATAATCTTGATGAATCTACGTGTATGTCGCCATCACTCGGCCGATTTGATGGGGATGCTATTATTTCCGAAGGAGATAATATAGTACCTGGTGTAGGAGTACTGTAATCCACCACCTGCATTTCAATTGAAGTTGAATCAACTATAATCTTTTCATTATTTATTATAACAAAAGATGTTGAATTATTATTAATGCTATGAATATCTTGGCATATGTATTCAGGAGATACCATCGAGATCAACTCCGCACTGTCTTCTGTTGTTGGTGGCTGATTTTGGGAATACATAATCAACGATAGAAAATTCCAAATTATTTATATCAATGTTTTCTATATTTTCATTTGTAGAACATTCACCAACTTTTTTTCCAATGCCCTGATTGTCAGATAATGTATTTATTCCGAGTTCTTTGCACATGGCATCAACAAATAACTCATCATCGCTAGAATCGAACATTTTGTTACTGAAATAAAAAATAAATTAAAAATTAATATATTTGTTTCGCTAAATACTATTAGTAAAGTATAATATATAATTAATAGTAAAGTCACAAAAATTAAAAACGGCAAATCAAAAAAGAATGAATCAGCGCGTATCTCACGTTTTCCGATACAATGAAATGAACCATTGCGAAGTGCATCAACGCGTAAGTTCATAATGATTTATAATAACGTCTACCGTGTGCACAAAACAATGTTTGCAATATATAATTACTTAGTCTCATAATACATACCTTTTGTAAGACATCCGATGA
The DNA here is from genome assembly GCF_061612785.1 of Hesperophylax consimilis. Classification (NCBI taxonomy): domain Eukaryota; kingdom Metazoa; phylum Arthropoda; class Insecta; order Trichoptera; family Limnephilidae; genus Hesperophylax; species Hesperophylax consimilis. The sequence continues at coordinate 8,363,406 of NC_142857.1, forward strand.
ACAGAAAACACATAAATTTAAAAAAAACTGTTGTAATCAGCGAAATAACGTGCTGCGGCAATGACGGTTGGTCAACGACTGAGATAGGCGATGATTTTACCCAAACGGAAGGCAAATGAGATGCGCGGTGATACTATTTTCGTTGTAGGACTATTTCCTTACATTGAAAAATTCCTATAATAATCCCAACGATGTAGGTTTATGACCGCCGTCGAATGGCATTTCAGGATGACTTACGCGGTGATGTTACATACGCGGTGATGGATTGCCGTCGACGATATGGTAACGTCATAGGAAATTATTATAAAATTAATGAATGAATAAGTATTTACATGACTCTATCGTGTAATCTCTCATTTTCCTTGACTGTTGACTCCAAGGTTTCTCTCAATTCAATGTTTTCAGTCTTTAATTCCTCCTGTTTTTGCAGTAAGAGTTCCCTTTCCTCTTGTCCACTCTGCAATTAAGTAAAAAATTCATTTTAAGAAGACAAATTAAATTAAATTAAATAAATAGATAGTAAGCATGATAATTTCGGATTTCAGTGCATGGTTGCATGCGTGAAGTGATGTGAAATATTCCTGAGTAGTCAAAATCTGCCCTCGGAACACTCAGTACACGTTTGAAGCGTTTGCGATTCACGCCTTCTGAGAACACGAACTACAATGGAGTGCCACCATTGCTACGATATGGGAATTAAACCCTTTTTACTCTTTAACCCTGAGAGGCCGAAGCTCTGCATTTGCAGTGTTAAAGAATTATGCTCGTGCACAGTAAGAAGCACTGCAATTGCAGTGTCGACCTTATACATTTTTTTTACCTTTGGATATTACTTTTACTGGGTTTGTTAAAGACCAAAATCTAAATGTCACTTTATCGAGTATGATATTGTCTACATGCCGCCTTTGACAAAAATGTATTTTTATTTAAATGAAATTTCTTGCCGGTCCCTCCAAGTTAAATGGACTAATTCGGCACATCTCGTGCTGGAAGTAGTATACTGTGAGCACCTTTACAATAGCCTCAGTGATACTGGATAAAATTTAGCATGAAATATGATTGAGACACAATTTATTTAATCTCTACCTGAACATCAAACTGATTACCATAACAAACATGACACAAAATACATCAAAATACAGACAGTGCGAAGATGAAAGGGGAAACATACCTTCAGCAATGAGACAAGCTTTTGCTCCCTTTCTGTAGTGCATCCCTCCTGCTCTATCCCGTCCCTCAAGAGCAGTTCTTGCAACGTGTCGACCTAGGGACATGATGATGATACAATACAAAGCATGACGATACAAACAAATGAACTAACTAAGAATCAATTTGTGAATGTACCGACCCTTTGAATAACAAGGTCCATCCAATGGTAAGTATACATTTGCGAACCGAAACGCGAACCGTACCACGAATTACGGAAAAGGAACGAAATAACTGCAAGTTTCACGCCATTTGCGGTTGCTTCATACCTTTCCCATAAGTTAAGGTTCAGTTCAGCAATTCGGCTCGCGTATGTATACATAGCATAACACGGATATTGAACTTTAAAGTAACTCTCTTTAGAGCCAATTATCGCATGACATTGCTGTCGATGACAGTAACTTGTTATTCTTAACCCCTTCAGTAATCATTTAAAAATGGAAAAAAAACACTTTTTTTTTATCAATGAATTCAAAATATATATCCGCATATAAAAGCCATTTCGGGCCCAAAATGGGACTGAATATTGATGTTGTGGTGCATAGTGTGAAAAAATAATAAAAAATTTTCTTTAGTTTGAATTCCGAATTCTGGCACATAATAGCCGCCTCGTATCCCGAGTATCCTCGGGCGTGGTCCTTAAGAGGTTAAGGGACGGTACATAGTAATTTTTTTACAAAACGGGATATGAAAATAACTGAAGACATTACATAATACATAATATAATACACAAAATGTATGTAGTGAATTCTATATATATTAATGTGATATAAAGTACTCTCTCGTCAATCTGCCAACCGAAAAACCGGGCAAGTGTGCGATTAGTGAAAACAGCTGATCATAGTGCATGCACACAAAATATGATAAAAATTATATCAGATATTTCGTAAAAAATAAACAAACAATATTTCATAAGATTAATATTTTTTGGTTAAATTCCTCAGGCCTCTGCCATATTTTGACATAAGGTCGGAATATTTTCGCTTTGCAATAAAATCCAAAGAAGTGGAATATTTCTAAACGTATCAGAAAATAGAAATTTCTTTTGAAAGGTGATAATATATGCTTTTAAATAAAAATTTTGGCTGAAAACCTAGAGGTTGGCTAATTCTTCCTGGCTACCAACTTAATTAGCCATTGATGCTGAAACCCTAGAAGCCGGCCAATTCATTTTTTATGTTATTTTTTCTTGGGGCTTGCACAAATATTCGGAAAATGCTAAAGTAGCCTTATTGCCTTACTAGCCCAGACTCAAATTTGGAATGTGAACATAAAAAAAAATAAAAATGGCTCACCTTAAGGCGAAGCTTAATGCTAAATCACTATTTTGATTAATCTTTATAACGAATTGGTCCACATTATGAATACCAAAAAATATGCTTTAGATATATTGAAGGTTTTCCTATCGCTTCGCTTGAGTAGAATACAAATAAAAAAATAAATTACTCAATAAAAAATATAAATGTAAACTACTAAAAAAAATTTTTTTTCAATAGAAATGTATGAACGCATACAGAAAACAACTTTTAAAAAATACAGTATTATAGCTAAGATTATCTGTGACAGTTTCACTTGATTAACTTTTTTGCTTTCTTATAAAATCATTTACAAAATAAATAAAAACCAGTTTTGGGCTTGAAATCGAACATGTCTAGACTCCGTTTGTCAAGCGATTTTAATGCCTATTACCTACAATATAAGGTGTACCAAAAATATTCACATTTTTGGCTTGTAGCTTCCTCTTAAGTTTTTTGTATTTTATTAGACAAATGTTACTGTTTGTCATTTCATATAAAAATAGTTAATAAAATACTTAAAAACTTTCATAATTTTTTTTTTCAAATTTGAAAAAAAAAAATTGCGTTTGGAACCATTGGTTTTATAACACATTTTAATTCTTCTGTGATCTACTTCGAGATTTGAATATAAAGAGTGGTGTTTTCTTTTTCTAATACCGTTTAGATCACATTTTTCACCATGACATTAAGGGAGATACAACGATTTCTATCAGACCATACGAGTTGTTCCTAGAAGTGAACAAATTAGGGTTCAAAGAGAAGACTCCATTTTTTAAATATATTCAAACAAAAAACTTGGCTGAATGAAATGAATAGAAAACGTGCAACAGTCGCTAGAATACACGGAGGCCTAACCAAAATGTTCTAAAACCACAATAATTAACTGTGGTGACTTTAAAATAGTCTGCGAGAGCATAGTAACCGAGTGAGTAAGATTAACTAACCCGTCAGTGTAAAAGCTTGGCGCTCGGCAGACTACCGAATTTGGCATACGAATACCGGCCATTTATGGAGCTTAATTTTATGTTTTCAACCAGTAAAAGTAATGGCAGATTATAGGAGTTATCCGATAATCTAGCGATTGATTACCGAGAGAGTACGGTACACATATATATATTTCTAGACCACAAATAAAAGCATGAAAATTTTTATTATGTAGCTACACAAATAATGGGGAGAGACAATAATCCGTAACCACATAATATTTTAGTGAAATTGGGGTGGGTACCTTCTTTGAAATATTTTCCTAATTTGAATATGTTCTATTTTGAAAGCGAAAGCATTTGTTTTGAAGTGTGGGTTATTGTATTGTATCACCGCCATCTTTTATTAATAGAGGCTGTGCTGTAGAAAGTGAATAGATAGTTAAAGAGACCTGTTTTTGGACCTTTGCACATTCATTTTCTACAGCACGGCCTGTGTTAATAAAGATGGTGGTGATTGTATGTGATTTGTAAAGAGAGCTTCCCCACCTGTACTTTGTAAAACTAAGATAAATATATCATCAAAAGATTTATTAATGCCAGATTCTGTTAACTTTTCTGCACTTTAACATCTGTATATGTGATCATCACCAATTACATCACAAACATAATATAGACACGTTATTGTCCCACAAAATTAACACAAAATGTGGAAAGTAACAAACACACTTACGTTTCCAGTATATTCTTAATTCAAATTTATTTTTGAACCACTTACTTTGGTTCTGGAGTCTTCTAGCTTTTCAGTCTGCCGACAGAGGGACTCGAGCAGAACAGATTTCTCATCGGAGAGTCTCTCGTTGTCCACCTGCACCTCAGTCAACTGGTTTTGGAGGTCAGATAACTCTTGGAGCGTGGCCTGAAGCTCTTCATTGGTACTGGAATCATTAAAAAAAACATACCATTATTTTATACTTATAAAAAATATGTACTAATAATTTGAAATTTGATCAATCGCTGATAATTTTTACAGCACTGTTTTTTGTGAAAATCACCTCAATCAATAATGTAATAGGGGTTCAAATAACTTGGCCTCATTCAGAACAAAAGTTAAATAGTTAAAATAGTAAAAAATATTGTGATTTAAAAATACCATTCATTTAGATGATTCCAGAATGAAAGGTACTCGAGAATGGAAAATACAGAATAGGACGGGTTGTTTCACAGAAATTCAAATGAAACATTGTCATCAAATGGCCATTCGGCCATTGTTTTTTGAAAGCTCCCGGATTCTAAGGACGGGTTGTTAAGGAGAATTTGAACAATTCATCAAATTTCAAGGTTAATTTTCGGGTTCTGTTATTATATCGCTATAGGCTAGAAGCTTGACACAACTGAAAAAATAACAGAACTTGAAAAAATCTTTCACAGAACTAGAAAATTAACATTGAAATTTTAAGAATTGTTCAAATTTCAACATTAATTTTCGGACTCTGTGAAAGTCCTATTGAAGTTCTGTTATTATATCATTATAGGCGTGTGGCTTGACAGAAATGAAATAATAACAGAACTCGAAAACATCTTTCACAGTACTTGAAAATGAACTTTGAAATTTGAAGAATTGTTCAAGTTCTCCGAAACAACCCATCCTTAGTCTGTTTAAGCTCTTGAAAAAAATTTGATCAGCAGATGAAGACAATTATCATGTTGGGAACTGGGCATTAGAATGGGAGTTCTGATGATAGACCACCATTCAGAATAGAAACTTTGCTTTAAATAGTTTTAGCTATATTTAGGGGGTATTTCACTATGTCACTATGGCTAAATATTTGACTAGCTATCCGTTGGCTGGCTTTAAAGATCAGAATAACTTCGTTATTCAACGGCGACCGTTTCACCATTGTTTCCGAGCTTCCGGATAGATAACACTCGAAATAGTCTGGCAACATCGCAAAATGTTTGCAGTTACTCCATCTACTGCCACGGCTGTCATGCGTCATAGTCCGCACACCGCGAAGTGTGCATTTTTTTGGTTATGTTATGTTGATTATCAGGTCATTTTAGATAGATTCGTGTCGAATTAATACATTGTTTCTTATTTTGAACACAATCAAATAATGCAGGATGGATCATACAAGCATTCAAATTCATTCAACAAAATTCGACTCACTTCTCCGCTGTCAAACTCGGAATGTTTTGACGCCATCTTTGATTCGAGGAATAGCGCCTAACGTCTGGTTCGAGCACTGATTAGTCAAATCGAACTTTAACCCGAGCGTTAGCGTTATTCAGATATAGTGAAAACGAAAAAATGACTAATCCGCGGATTAGTGCTTAGTCAGAACATAATCAGAGATAGTGAAATACCCCCTTAGTGACAAGATCTGAATAACCAGGTACTTCCCAACCTTCTTCTTCCCCACCCCCAAACGGGGAAGCCATTCTCCGGGAAGTCGAAAATATTCTGCATCACGTAAAAATATATAATATTTTTTTAATGTAAGTCCCAACCATCTGGAGCCAGTTAGACTATGGTATCCCCAATTAGGGTTTGTTGAGAGGCTAAAGGCAGCGGGGAGGGAAAGGAGATGGGCAAGATAAAGCTGGGGAAGTACCTTGCTATTCAGATCTGATCACCAAACATGGCTAAAGTCATTTGAAGCAAAATTTCGCTTCTAAATAGTGGTGGATACTGAAAGTACACCACTCTGGAACGTTCCGCCAATATGCGATACATCATTTTAAATGTACAAATTGTGAAATAACACAAATTGATCAAATAAATTTTACTTGCACATGCCGGGATTTGAACCCGCAACCTCCGGATTGGTAGTCAAGACTTGTAACAAATAAGAATAATATGAAGCGGCTGACTGACCTGTAGTGGTTCTCCTCCATCTGCAGGATGCGGTCCTGTAGGCAAGCTACCGACACCTCGCTCAGCGAGCTGGACGAGTGCTTGTCCCACTCCGGAGTCATGGCCTCACCGTCAGAATCCTGGAACAATAATGAACCATTAAATAAGGAGGATGCGTAAGAATTAAGTAAAATTATTTTGTAAACGCAAGGCGATTCGTGCACAAGGCCTACGCAAGTATCAGATTTCGACAATTCAAGTATCTTGGCGAATACTGCGATACATCTGCACAGAAGTTCGTACACAGGCAATCGTTGCCGACATTCTGCCAACTCGATGGCGATGCCAATCTCCTGCGACCAGCCAGGCGAAGTTGTCGCCAATCATGTTGTCGAGGCATTAAATATATCATTTTGTCACAATTCGTCTGCACAATGTTGGTAAGAATGATTGGTTGGGACGCAGATCTCGTGATTTCTATGGACTGTGCGTAGCAAGTTATTTGTGAAGCAAGTACAAATATTATATATTCAACTTTACCTTTTCAAAAATTGGGTTAAAAGATGGAAAGATAAGACCTTTTTGCATATTAAAATAAATAGCATAAAATGACGAAGAATGAATTTAAATAATATTGTCCCGTGACTTGATCAAGAAACTTGAATGTTTTCATAAAAATTAAAAAAAACCCGTAAAAAATATTGTCCCGTGACTTGATCAAGAAACTTGAATGTTTTCATAAAAATTAAAAAAAACCCGTAAAAAAAAAAACATTTATATTAATAAATGGATTTAAAAATATTTATTTCTTTTTTTTGGTTTGACTGAGGATTGAACCATCCTCCCCTGGGACTGGAGTGAACCGCGCCTATTTAGTATATTAACTGCTGTAATGTCTTCCAATTGCAGAGAAATGACGTATATGTCCGCGTGGTTGCCACCAAAAATTGATAGAATGCATTGTCATGACAAAAAGTCTATCTGCCGAGTTTCAGCTCGATCGGATGTGGGGAAGTGGGTTAATTTCCACCTCTGAGATTAGCATTCAATTCATTCACGAAAACAAAATCGAAATTCAAAAAGATGCTTTTAAAAAGGCACGAAGAAGACTGCAGCAGAGATGTAAAGACACTTTGAAATGATGCTGAATGGGCTAAAATCATAGATAATAGAAACAAAGGAAGGTATGGCATGAAAATTTTCCAGACAGTCACAGAGCAAAAAAGTTACGCATTTGGTGTTGTTGGTTCGATTTGCGGTAGTATGGGATAACGACGTTGGTAACACCTATTGTAAACATACACCTATTTCATACTACCTATCTTCCTTGGGTAAAATGGCACGCCATGTCCTAAAACAGGAAGACATTAGAAAGGAGGAAGAAAGACCCACCCAGCCAAAGATATTAGAAGAACGAGATGTGCTATGAGCAGTTCATACTGTGTGGAATTGTTTTTCCCAGTGTCGCCGGTTTTTTTCACCAATACTACTGCACACCTTAGCTTACGCTAAGGTATCCGCACTAATACATAGAACAGATTTCTGTGCGTACACGTCCCGATAGTATTCAAAGTACCCTAATTAGGTAGTACTCCGCCTACGGTCCGGCGGCCAACATAGCATATCTCGTTCTTCTAATATCTTTGCACCCAGCAGTGGCTAGGTTTCTTTCCTGTCCAAGACTAAAGAAGAAGAGGAAGATAATATTACCGTGGGCATTGAGGATGGTGCGGAGCAATGTCCCACCTCCTGCAGCAGCTGGCGCTTCTCGCTGTCACTCAGTGGGGAGTGCGCCACGCCGCGAAGCCGCGCACGCAGCGCAACATTCTCAGCATTGGCGCGTTCACTTATCATCTGGAATAATACAAAGATACATTTTAGAAGATGATAATATCCATCCCACATTGCTTCAGTCTTCTTCCAATTTTCATAGTTTGTTTTTATTTTTAAATTTTCAATTTAAAACACAAGACAAAAATTTTATTTGCTTTGTTAGCTGTGGACTGATAGGGTTAAAAATATGACAGTGAAATATACGCAGGGTTCATCAGCACGTAACTGAAAGACTTAACCAGCTATGTGCAAATGTGTTGTCATGGAACCGGCCGATTACATGCCATTGTGAAGATAAGTATAAGGTGTGGGGTTGTGGAGCCAAAATATTAGATTTGTTTACCTTCAGGTCAGCCAGTTCCTTCCGGAGGTCTGCCATATCCTGCTGCTGCTGAACCAACTCTAGCACCTTCTTCTGCAGCTCTTCCCTTTCTTTCACCACCTCCTCCAGCTCCCTCCTCACCTCCTCCAGGTGCGGATCGGGGCCGGGGGACACCAGGGAAATTATGTCACTTGTTAAAGTGCCAACCTGGAATGAGAAAAAAAAATTGAATACAAAGTAATGAACAATTAGGTGTTGAGATGGTATTTTCTGGAATCTGTTTGCAAAACGTCCCTGGGATCTTTTATTTGCCTAAATTAATATTTAACCAATAATTCAAGCTTATTCTCCTTATTCTTATTTAATAAAGTTTCGGTGATTGCAAGAAAATTTGTTAAAAAACGTGATATTTTGATGATTAAATAATATAAAAAATTTGTCATAAATGTGATGAAACTTTGTCACAAATATTATGGCTATTTGTTACAAATCAATTGAACCTTTGCCACAAAGGTAATGATTTTTGCCACAAATCAAATATGATCAAATGCCACAAACATGAAAAACCCTAACCATAACAACAAAAAAACTATATATCTTTGTCACAAATTTGGAATAATGTCACCATAACACCCTAAGTCAGAATAAGGAGCATAATATGCGAATATCGAGATGTTTTATTGAAACGTGAATCATGCACATAATAGCGGTTAAATAATTAGGTAAAAACATGAATCTATCAATGTATATAAAGAAGAGTGTCCGTGAGTGTGTTTGTTTTCCATCCCCTTTTCCCACCCCTTTAAGCAGAACAAAGCCAACGTCACTGTATCAGCCAATATAATTTATTTATTTTGTTTTAAGAAAGACTAAGGTAAGACTAAAGGTACTACCATCACAGTAAGCGGAAAATGATGGTTGTGTTGAGAGAATTTTGAACTGGGTGGGAACCAGTCGCGATGCCAACTCGACCGCTGACCGGTCATAATAATAAAATAAAAAATATTCAAAATAGAACTCACCTCAGCAGTACCGTTGTACTCCTGTACAGTCGGGATGCTCAGCAATAATGGTGGAAGACTATTACACTCCGGCTGGTCCAGTTCTCCCAAAGGCAGAAGGCTCTCAGACGGCCTCTCCAGCCTGCAAGAGCTGCTCAGCTTTCCCTTGAACAGCAGCGGCTCTTGGCCTTCTATCCTCAGCTGGTTCTCTGTAGTGGTCGTCAGTTCATCAGCAGAACTGTATTCGATCTTATTGTTATTTCTCGATCTTCTTAAACTGGCTACTTCTGGTCTGTTGAACTCCCCTTCCATCTCTTCGGCTCTGTCAACTTCATCGAGGGTTTCATTGCTTGGGGTTAGTTTGATTTCCGGATGATGTTTATCCTTTTTCCCGCTCTTGTTGATCTTATCTTTAGATCCAAAGACTTTGGTAGATTTTTCTTTTGGGACTGGAGCTATCTTGTGGTGTTTGGAGTCGAGGCTGGAGACCGAAGTTGCCCCTTTGAGCGGAGCTCCTTCGGTTGGGGTTTTTCCCGCGGAGGTCTGGTGACCCCTGCGGAACAAGGATTTTATTTTCATCATTTTGATGCACTTTTTTATCAACACATTTCACGATGTTTTCTGGTTCGTTACGTCGAATGTTTAAATAAACACTGTATCATCTTTATTCACACACATCGCCGGCTGAATTTGTAAAATTAAATAATTAAGGAACGTAAGAATTAAATTGTACTATGAATGACGCTTTTGTTCTGAGGAGATATCTTATCTTTCAACTAACTAACAGTCTATTGACTTTGGGTTGATTATGAATTAGAAATATTACAGAGATGGGATGAGGTATTTTAAATACGCAACCATTCGAAAATACACTGCTGCGAATTTTAAAAATGCCGGTGATCAATGCGCCACGATTAATAAATAAAATAAACTAGCGCAGACCCGTGACAAATTTGGGAATCTGTGATTAATCACTTTTTTCAAAAATAAAAATAGAGATCTATATAAATAAAAATTTTAATGTTCGTTTGTTCAAAATCTTAAATATCCGAAAGTTCTTCACAAATTGCTTTGAAATTTTGACACAATGCGTGTGTTTTTTTATACCATAAATTTTTTGAATGGTAATTTTTAATCGTAATAATTCTTTCCAGTTTACCTCAAATATTTATACTGAATGCCATAAATAAAATCCTAAAAATAACCATGAATGAATTATTCAAATCAGGCCTCCAAGAAGTTGGGCGTCTTGTACAGGGCTAGGAGATTCTTCAACAGTGACCAGCTGCTGACCCTGTACATGTCTCAAGTCCGCCCAACTATTGAATTTGTGAGCCACCTTTGGGCTGGTGCCCCAAAACACTTAAACCTGCTTGAATCTGTTCAAAGGAGAGCGATCCGTCTGATTGACAATCCATGTTAACAGACCGATTTCCTTCTCTAATGCATAGACGCAATGTGGGCATGTGTCTGTTCTACGGGTATTTCAATGGAGCCTGCTCCAAGGAGCTAGCAGCATTGATTCCTGATGCACCGGTGCACGTGCGCGAAACTCAACGGACACGAACTGAACACCCATTCACGGTTGACGTTGGCTTCATGAGATCGGGCCGTTTTTACGACTCGTTTTTGTGTAAGTCGGCTCGTATGTGGAACGAGCTACCGGCATCTGTTTTTCCTCCCTCCTATAATCCGAGCCTCTTCAAGGCCCGCATTAACAAATCCCTTCCTACAGCCCCTACCTTATTCCGCCTCACAACGCCGCCCAACCGGGTGGTGACATAGTTCCCCTGTCTGTACACTGCACAGGCAGGGACGCTCTTGTGAGGTGTCATATAAAAATAAAAATAAAAAAATCGTATTTCGCGTCAGGGTAGCGATAACGACAATCGGTTTAACTTATTAAAAATTATTTTTTTATCAAATGAACGAGATAAAAGTGAAGTTACAGTTTTCTTACAAATTCCTCAAACAAAACGAATGTGTTTTCGAAATATCGAGTTCTCTCAATTATTCTACGATTGGAGTAAAAAATTAAGCATAAATATGGTTAGCGTTTTTAACAACATTTTTATTTTATTGATTTATTGCGAAAAACAGTATATTCCATTTACATTTCACAAATAACAGTTTATACATTACAGTTTATAAGAAGTCAGTACATACATTTATTTGCATGGGTAAATACATCAATACTATCTGATTAACCAGATTTGTTAAATAGTATGCTTATTGCCGTCTTAAATTCTCTTTGGTTCAAATTGAAAATGTCAATCACAGAAGAAATGTGATTTAACAAAGTAGTTATTCTCCCCAAAGGCATGATCATTGGTAGGTTGGTCCTGCCCCTTGGAAAAATAAATAATCTGTGCTGTCTAGCTCTGATGAAATTATCAGGGACATAAAAATAAATTCGTTCCAGAATATCTGGATTGCAAATGTGCCCATTTAGCAGCTTGTGCGCCACTAACACCATTTCAATATTTCTCCTAACGTCTAGACGTTCTATCCCCAATTTGTGACGTTATACATTAGAAATAGTAATGTTTATTTTAAATGCGTTCACCGGAAAAATAATTTTATCTCATTTTTAAAACAGTATCTATTTATTTTTACGGAAAATTAAAAATAAGATGTATGTAGCAATGTAGCGCATTTGAAATACGCAGAACAAAATGCAAACTGAACAAAAGTGTTGAACGTATTGAACGGTTATTTCTCCTCTGATGACGGACTCTACAAGGCTGTCAAAAGAAGACAGAGGAAGCGCAACACTGATAAATCAACCCCAAAAGTCAGATATACAATTTTATTTATTTATTCACAAAATTATACAACAAAATTAAAACATAAATTAAATAAATCATTGAACATAATTTATTTTACTTAATTTCGTACCCTTTCAGATTTCGCTCCCTGTGCCAGTTACCAGTTCCCCCAGTCCTGATTCGACCCTGAAGTCATTATCTCATTTACACTAATTTGCCATTAAAAAAATCGTAACTTTCAATTAGCAGTAACATAATTTTAGCGATAAAATAGTAAAATCTCACGATAATATTTCGTGATTAAAAATTGCATTGAATTTATTTCATTCATACATTTTTAATAAATATTTACCATCAAGGTGGCAACAGAAAATTTCTGTATTTAAAAAGTTCTTATAATTTCATGTTTATCAAAGTTATTTTTACATTTTTCCTTGTATATTAATCCAGGGGATTACCTATCAAGATTTTAGTCACGTAAAATATTATTTTATAAATTAAGTAGATAAAGTAAGAATAAGAATTTCTGGAAAAAAAATCAATTTCCGAACTGTGATAATGTTATAATAAAGAATTAGAGAAATTTAACATGGTCAGATCAGGAAACCAGAAAAACGTGGAGTTATTGTCAAATGTGTTAGAACCGAGATACGTATTTTGAAAAGAAACAAGGCCAAAACGCACTCATAGTGCATTTGTGCTGTATGATTTTAGAATTATAAATAAATAAATTCTTTAGAAAGCATACACGATTTGTGCGTGCTAATCACCATACCCTCGATTAATGCGCGCGTATTTTGAAAGTATACAAGGCCAAAACGCATCCATAGTGTACTAACGCTCGCGCTGTATGATTTCATAAGTTCTTAGATTAGGTTATTTCAAATAGTACCCATTCATTATTATATCATAGATTAAATTTAAAAAATAAACCCAAAGTAAGAACTATTTTGTATTATATATCATACATTAAAAATAAAAAAAATCTAAACAGAGAACCTAGTTTTTTTGAAGAACTCCATCAAATATGAAGAAGTTCTGAACAGTATACCCTTTCTGACACTCGAAAATCCCCGGAAAAAAAATGGTTTTTAGAAACATCTAACAAAATAAAGTAAAATTCTAGACATGACTTTAACTATGTTTATGTTCAGTGACTAGATTTCCCACGTAGATACTACAGTCATTGACTAACATAATAGCAAAAATTCCTTCCTTACGCTATTTCCGAAGATATTCACGAAATAACAATTGAAATCAGGTTGAAATTTGCCAGGTAACGGACGATAACCAGACGGAAGACGTAGCTCCCACGTAACCCTATAAATAATTGTATGTTCGCATAACCAATCGATATGCTTTGGACGCGGGGAACAAAGGAGTGAACAATACCTATGTGTTCATATTACCTATGGGTGCATCAGTGGCTCACCGAGTGCCCAGACTCTCTGGGCTAACGGCTGGGGGGCTAAACGTAAAGGGGACGCACCAAAATCACCTCAACGCAATTGAATCAAGTTGGCCTGCTATTTATAAATCCCTTGAGGTGAACTAATTACTCTTTAAAAAGCCAGAGATTTTCCAAAGGTGAGCTTTTTGATAGCTTTAAGCTAAATTTACCGGTTGTAAAACTTTTTAAAAAACTAATTCCTAAAATTTTTATGGAATCAAAACTGTCCTCAATGTGACGAGAAAGGATCAAGAGCATATGGGAATATATATTTATATATACCTAGATGTAACAGGACAGTTGCACAACACCATTACGAATATCTAGGCCAAAAGTTAGTTGATTTGCCTGATGTAATAAAAAGCGAAAAAAGATGCTCAAAATTTAAAAAAAAACTAACCTTACATTTTCTTTTAAAACCAAACTGATTGATCATTTTGCCGATGATTTTCAGATATATTCTATTTTATTTTCTATGTATTTTAATTTATTTAATTACTGTAAAATATTTCTAATATTTTAGTATCATACTAGGAATTTGTGTAATACTATTTTTAAGCATTAGTAAATAAACTAATTCACCAGTTAGACCCGATAATATTTCTCTATTGTAATTAAATCAGTTGATCAAAAATGTCCGGTAACATACTATAACTATTGATTTGTATCTTTGCTTTATTTTATAATGTCAATAAAAAAAATTAAAAACCATCATGCCGTTTGGTCACAAATGTGTGACGGACCGCCAAACAAGTCGGTCTTGGCACATACTATTTGCTTCATTCACATTTATACAACGTCTCATAATACTATTTTGTTATTCTGACTCTTAACACGGCCCGACTCAAGAACTTGGTTCACTTGATAGTGCTATGTCTTCCTCGGGTGTCCCCGACCCGTTCAGCGCAGTTTTACAGCACTCGCCACTCGCTTGCCCGGGGGCTGGATATGTCTTCGCCACCAATGGCACGACAGCGTACATATTATTTCATTAGCAATATACTATCTACAGGGTTTTCCAATAAGAGGTGTTATTTTGAATAGCCCGCTATTTCGGTAGATGTTACTTTTGAAGCTGTCATTTTTTGACATTTGACAAGTAGAACTACGCCATTAATAAAAATGGAACGATACACGCTTCAACAACGCATTGAAATTATTAAAATTCACTTGAGTGAATCAAATGCAAATCATCTTGAGTGATGAGGCCCATTTCCACCTCGGTGGCTTCGTCAACAAGCAAAATTGTCGCATCTGGGGCTCAGAAAACCCAAGAGTTATTGTTGAAAAGCCTCTCTATCCTCAACGTGTGACTGTTTGGTGCGGTTTATGGTCCGGCGGAGTCATTGGACCTTACTTTTTCGAAAATGAGGCTGGAGAAACAGTTACGGTGAATGGATTGCGCTATCGAGAGATGATTAATGATTTTTTGTGGCCGGAATTGGATGGTATTGATCTGAACAACGTTTACTTTCAACAAGACGGCGCTACGTTTCACACAAGCAACGAAACCATTGATCTTTTACGATTGAATATCAACACCTCTTATTGGAAAACCCTGTAGTATGTAGTACCTGGAACATGTAATATTGCGCCTATCCTTGATGTTTTACACAATTAATTATTATTATTTACACGGCACAATAGATCACCGTAGAGAACAGTGTCGCGCCATGAACAATGAAACACCATTGTCTTATGCTGTCTGAGCTTCTAATTAAAAACACGGTGAAAATATAGGCGCACCCTGTTTAACCTCTCCCTCTCTCTCATAAACGACGAATGTAACGGAAAGAGAAGCGGCAAGGGGCTCAGAGTGGCAGGACCATAATATACAAGTCTTAGTTTTTAATCTCAATCGGGGCTGTACATTTTCGTTGTTTTCTACAGTCGATTGCTTTCTTCCACAAAATAAAATGGTATAATAAGAAATAATAACACCCAGAGTTATTATCCTAGATTACTTAGGGCTGGTATTAAAGTTGCTTTTTAAGCTTGGCTTAAGAGATATTTACGTTCGTCAAGATGCCATCGGGAAGTAATTCTGATAGCCATATCAAACTCATAACATTACAACTATGAATACCGTCAAACAGGTATTGTAACAGGTATTTATGGGATATAACTTTGAATTAAAACATACATACAAAGTTACAATGTTACAACCTGTACATGATTTATTACAACCACTTCAGCGTTTTAGGCTCATATATGATGATCTATCATGCGGAAATACGTAATTTTTTTGACGTTAAAAAGAGAAATAACAAATATCTCCAATTTGCTTCAAATATTTATACTGGATGCCATTAATAAAAAACCTAAAAATAACCAAAATGAATAATTCATATTTCGCGCCGCTATCGTAACAATTGGTTTAACTTTAAAAATGATTTCTTATTTTTTTATTAAATGAACGAGATAAAAGTGAAGTTACAGTTTTCTTATCAACGAACAATGTTTTACAGATACTTTAATAAATAGCAGGTATAAAACGTGGTAATTTTAGTTAGTTAAATTCTAATCGGAAAACATGTAATATTGAAGTGGCAAAACAGTTTCCACCTATTTCCCTAAATTCGAAGGCCATTCTAGAATAACCATTCCTTTAAAATTAAAATACAGAGATCAGTGTCAGAAATTTCACAGAACCATTCCTCCCACGCCTCGGATTTCGAAGATCTTAGGGTATTGAGAGAAGACAGAGGACTTCAAATAAAATAATTCCAGGTTGCAAAATATTGAAGAGAGGATATGAATAATAATTTAACGATTTTTGAATTCCAAGAACAGGCAAAAATGGATAATGGTGGCCTCTAAATTTATATTAGAGAACTGTCAAAGAGAAAAGAGAGCTCCAATTCTCTGGATAATAAACCTTTGCTTCCTGTTAAATTGTGGTTAGGTTATGTCTTAAAAAAATATATTAATTTTATTGAACAGCGCCATTTGAATTGTTTAATATTAAATTATAAGTGACTTTTTTTCAAATTGGAATTATAATATCCCGTGTATTTTCATGGATTGCTGTACATGGTGACCGGGTATATCATCAAAATGACAATTCAACACACCTACAAAAAGTGGTATAAAGTCATGAGAAGCAGAGATGTGCAAAATGGGTACCCAAAACCATTTGAAATGCAAAATGGAAATGGGTCAAAACTTTTCCATTTGAAATGCTTTTCCAAAATGGTTTTTAGAAAAGCATTTCAAATGCAAAATGCAAAATACCTATTTTCAAAATGCATTGAAAATGCAAAATGGTTTCTCAGGTCAAACAATTAAAATAATTATAGAATTTTTAAACAGTTTTGTCATTTAATAATGGACATCAATGTAGAACAAACATATTATATGATGGTAAATCAAAAAATGCCACGACTACGGATTATGAACCACAAAAAATTTGCGCGGGACAAATGTTGCCAACGTAAAAACATAGAAACTGTTATCTAACATTTAATATTACAGCGTCATGGCCCCATGTTCAGTATTTTTTGTAATGGTATCACTAATTGCCAGGGCTCCTACCAGGGAGCAACTCGACAAATGTAAATTATCTCTCATAGCGAGGTTGAGGACCGACTGATATTTGGGGCTTATGAAAAAAAGATGAGTGGAGATCACAGACGTAGGAATTAATAGACGAGAAGATAAAGGCGAGGGGTAAAATCAACTGTTGAAGAACGAAGGGAGTGAAGATGACTGTGATTCGTCAATAAATCAATCTGACAGTAAATAGGCATCTCGCATTATAATATCACCATTTACTTCTTAAAAGTAAAATCTGCTTTGAATGAATAGACATTTTTACATGGGAGCGCAAATTACTCGCCACGTTATGAACAAATTTGCGAAGTCCAAATTCGGCAAAGTAAGGCAGCTTCTATATTCAGAGTCGTAGTTAGTTTCAGAGTATTTAGTTAAGACACTTTTATAAATGTTCATAATTTACTTCCCAGCAACCAACCAGCTTTGTGTTTCGCGTCCAGACGTTTCTCGATGTGATAGTAACAACTGATTCATATTATACGATGTGAATATGCTTAAAATAAAATAAAATAATGCTTATATTATATGGAATGTAATACGACAATTGGGTTTATTCTCTTTTTTCGCATCTATTTTTACCAGTTTTCATAGTACAAGTAAACATTTTGCCGTGTTATTTCGTAAAATGAACCGATGATGCCTCGACCATAGTTCGCACAAGAATGATGACGTCACGTTTTCAAATATCACTTGAGGCCGTACGCGAGCCCAGCCGGCTCAATGGAACCGGTATGGAGAGTGGGGATAATACGCTTTTAATCACTTAGGGCAGGTCTACTAATATTCATATGTCTATGGTGGAGATAGTAGGAAGAATGTTGCAAAAAAGCATTTAAAATGGAAAATGCATTAAGAAAAGCATTTAAAATGCAAAATGGTTTTTAGAAAAGCATTTAAAATGCGAAATGGAAAATACCCATTTTGCATTTCCATTTGAAATGGATTTATTTGATTTTTCATCATTTCATCTCTGATGATGATTTCATCTCTGATGAGAAGTTATGAAACAAAAACTAGGTTAAATAGGTTACATAGGTAACTATTAAACTTAGTTTTTGTTTCATCACTTTTAATGACTCCATATCACTTTTTAAAGGTGTGTTGAATTTTCATTTTGAGAAATATCATGGAACCGCTGTAGTACATAAGTTTGTTGTTGAGAAACGAACTATGCATTTTAAGAAACTTTATTTTAAAACAATGCAAAGAATTAAAACGTTGACCACTATTTATAGAGAATCGTAAAGTAAAGTGTACTAAAATGGCTACAACCATTAACATGGTAATTAACACTTGTTAATGGCACCTTAACCGTGCATAACAGTATGCAAAATTTCCGGCATTGGATATTACTTTGTAAAGTACAGGTAAAAGGCTGATGTTGTAATATCTTCGTAATGGTCCTTAAAAACCTTGAAATTCTAATAAATAATAATCGTGAATATCGTTAGGAGAAGGCGTCGACATTCCGGCGCCCAAATAATTTAATATAATATTATGATGTGTGGAGTATTGAAATTGCATTGCGGAAAAAGCAAACATTCCGACAGGTAATATTATTATATTTATCATAACTATGTGGCTATTTCCTGGGTAGCTGGTTTATATTACTGGTCTATAGGCTATTTAAGTAATGTATGTTTTTCCGTATCTGTTTGTACACAATAAAATTAAATATAACGTAGGAAATTATGATAAATTGTACCGCGCCTTTGCCGTAATTTTTCACATAAAACGGCGCTATTCAAATTATCCAATAATAATAATTATTATTATTATTTGTTATTTCGGCTATTGGCATTATACCTAGCTCTCTCTCTCATTCAAAATTTACGCGTATTAGATCTGTCAAAGAATTTATATATATAGAAATTCAAAAATCAATAATTTTAAATACATGTAGGATTACGAAAGATTATTTAAATATTTATATTGAGGGATCAGTAGAATTTATCGGTTCAGTTATGAGTTCTACCGAGCCGAACCCTCTGATATGAAAATATCTTGAGTCGGTGAATTATTTTCTCATTTGATCTCTGGTGAGTTGACGTGTTGTTCTTGTATTTATTATGATTATATAATATGTTTGTGGAAGGGTTTAGTTTTTCCTGTGGGGAAGATTTAACCCGGACATAAAGTCAAAAAAATAAAATACTGCCATTTTGGAAAAAAAACAACGATTCGCTATGTACTCGAAGGTACGTATCTATGAACTTTTGAACCCAAAAAAGAGAAGCCTTAAAAGCATTAAGGAATTCCAGTTTTTAAAAAAAATATATTTTATTAAGAATGTCCTAATTAATAAATACCTGTATTTTGATTTTTTTTTTACAAATGTCGATTTCATAGTGAAAATAATTTTCAAAGTTTTCATTTTTCAAAGCCCGCCAAAACGATCGAAATTTGACGGGGTACGCGTGACGTCATGCATACCTCGGTTTTGTCGGTCAACAATAAGTTCAATCGCACTCGGGTGCAAGATCTTGAAAAATCAATTCTTTTTAAATAACCTGTAAGCCGCAATAGTGTGTCCCGTGTGAGTATACGCTAATATGCAGCGCAACTTGGCACAATTTTTTTCGCATTCTTACTGCACGCGGCCGTCCATGAGGTAGCTGTTTAAGTGCTGTCAGAATCTGCCGACCAATCACAGGGCGTTTGAGCGTCTTACGGTTTTAATTGTTTTTAAATGACGATTTATTAATTCTACGTGTAATTCTTTTATATATAACTAGCTGATATGTACCCGGTGTTTCTGGGGGTTATCCTTAGGAGATTAACATATAAAATGGCAGACTTTTCTGTAGGCCTTTTTAAGACATACAATAACGTAGTACATTATTTTGATGTATCTCATAAGGTTTAGCTAGCGTTAATCTTGACTTGATTACAAAACATTGACTTTTCTCTACTTTCTGTAAATATAATATGCATTTATTACATTTATAAACTTTCCGGAAGAAATTCTCTAAATGATAGTTGAAACCCTATCAAAATCTGTTGCGTACTTTAGAAAAGGTAAGCGCACAAACAGACATACGCGGATAGCGACTTTATTTTATACTATTTAGAGATAAAACTTATATATTCAGAATCAGCGCTTATTGATCTAAATGATGTGTTTTTTTTTATCATTGAAGAAGAAAATAATACAGATCAATCTAAAAGAAACGTGAAACAGAACACAACTAGGAATCGAACCCAGGATCTCTCGTTTTACCGGGTCTTTGTTTTTTAAGCCATAATATTTTTTACTCAAGTTCTACCAACTTCCATCGGAATAACCATGCCAAAAAACGTTTAGAGCTAAATTATAAAGGTGCATGAAAGTTAAATTCCCATAAAGTATAATGCATTAACTCGCAAAGGTGCATTATAATGCCATTCAAGGCAGCTAACAGTCCACGCTTGAGCAATCGGTGAGCATCACCCATTCAACGCGCTCAATGTGTTAAATGGAGCGAGGGAACTCCGGGCAAAGCCGGGTCAAAAGTGCACAAACCATTATTAGTTTTTGTCTACTGCCACAGTAAGGCCTCGTTCAGAGTGCAGTGAAATATTCAGCGCCGAGACTTACTTCACACGAAGTCAAAGACTAGTAGTTCTGGGAACAGTAGACTCCGCGCCCAAAATTTTTTATTTATAATTTTGGCTTATTTAATTTAATAAATCAAAACCAAAATTTCATCTAAAATCATAAAATTTGTAGGTAGTACCTACCTACTTAATTATAAACCATTTATCTTGTGAAATATATATTTTTTTTATATTTAAATAAAGAGAATCATACAATTTTCCAAATAAATGTGACAATGAGAATTCTTTTTCAAACTTTCTTGAGGCAGGTAGGTACCATAATATTGAAAAGCTCAGTAAAAGTTAGCCACCTAGGCAAAGTAAGGCTTGCCTGAATAATAACATGGATGCAGCAGATTTTCTAAACCAGAAACGGAACGTACCAGCAAATTTGCAGACAGACGAAATGCTAAAACGGTCGAGTTAAAACAGGACTTTGCTACTCTGAGTCAATTATTTGTTGAACAAGGATGACAATATCATTTTATAATAATTGCTGCCCATAAACTCTTTCGATGTGTAGCTTATATTAGCTTCTAGAGTTATTTATAAGTAGTCGAGTGGACAAAAACTACTTGGAAAAAATCTGTGAGATCCAAACAAATCCATGATGGCGTAAATTTCATCGCACTAAAAACCTCTTGTGTGAAAGAGGCGCAACAATGTATTATTAGCAATGAATATATCTCGTGTTTAACACGGCCATCTGAACGTTTGAACAGGGCAGGGGTTCGATTTCATGCATAGTCCTTTTTTAAAGTATCATTTGAAAGGTGCGCCTATTTGAGTCTAAAAAGAGTCTCTAGTGTTTTTCGCCTAAATAACTTTTACTAGTGGACGGTTAACAAGTCGCTCACAAGGAGCATAATATCATTTGGGCACATCACAAATGTACAGTGGACAAACACCTAATAAAAGCAAACTGTCAAACTTCACTTCCACACACAATGTACTTAACTAACGTAACTTCAAAACACATAACAACAATACTCGCGCTCCCTCCGCGCTCCAGAAACGCGTGTTATCACTGCCGCTGTCAACGAGAAACTGATTTTCTGATTTAATTATATGAAAGAAATGCAATAATTGACTTGCATAGCAAGTGGGTCGCATATGATGCACGAACATTCGTAATTCTTAACTCAATACAACAATTAAAACTTGATATATTATGATTCTTCTATTTTGAATTCAATGAATGGCGTCGGCTATTTCGCTATTTTAGGGTCGTCCATTGTTGAGCATTGTACTTTACCCTTTTTGGGATGTAAAATCTTTTGTGTCGGGATTACGAACTACTATCTATGGACGTATCTCTTTGTCGGGGAACCTCTGTACCAAAATATACAAATAATATACAATATAAATCGTACGTGTGTGAAATATACAAATGATATAAGTTATGCTCCAAGATTCAAGAACGTGAATAGGTTACTTGACTAGTTTTGATTCAATAGAAACGTTTTGATGGTACAGGACAGTAGGATCGAAATACTAAAATAAAACAAGTTTTTGATCAAGTCTATGAAGGGGTTAGAACGGTTCAAATCATGGTGAATTGATGTACGCTACAAAAAACAACCCGTAAAAAACAAATATTTTAAAATTTCAATACTTTAAGTACATTTTTTATTAATAGATGAATTTAAAAATATACATTTTTGGTAAGATCGAGGAATCAACCTTCCTCTCCGGGGGACACTGCTGTGAACTTTTAAAATGTATTATAAGGCCCCGTAGTAAGCGTTCAAAGATTTTTTATTAATAGATGAATTTAAAAATATACATTTTTGGTAAGATCGAGGAATCAACCTTCCTCTCCGGGGGACACTGCTGTGAACTTTTAAAATGTATTATAAGGCCCCGTAGTAAGCGTTCAAAGATGGATTGAAAGAGAGATATGTAAATATGAATGTTAGAGGGAGCGCGCTAATAATAAAAAACGATAACAATTAAGCAAAAATGATGAATATATTTAATAAAACACAACTCGTTTGAAATAGAGCAAAAACGTCTCGACAAATGCTTTAGTTGCATTTAAAGATACACTGTGAATTTTTTCATGCCTATAACATATTAAATAACAGAACAAAACGTGTTTTTAATAATTTCAGAGCTTACTTTGCGATTTTTTCCTTTCGAGTGAATTTCAAAGAATTAGCGTTTCGGCATAACAAATTTATAGATATTATCTTAAAAAATAACATATATTTTTTTAGAACTTAAAAACTTTAGGAGTTAAAGAGAAACTTATTATAAATCGGTAGAAATTGGGAATGCGGGGGCTTAAAACTGAAAAATATGGTTTGACTTAGTCAACAACTTAATTAATCTCGCCAAACGCCGATCGAGTGGGACTGATATTTATTTCGTACACTAACTGTTATGATGTCATAGACTTTCAGAGAAATGCGTATATATTGACGGCCGGCATAGTCCAGTGGTAACGCATTGGACTGCCATTCCGAAGGTCGCGGGTTCGAACCCGGCGTGCGCAAATAAATTTTATTTGATTAATTTGTGTTATTTCACAATTAATTTATTAAAATAATATATAGTATATTTGCGGCACGTTCCAGAGTGGAAGATACTACCAGTATCGCCCTGGTGTAAGACCACCATTCAGAATTGAAACGTTGCTCCAAATGGCTTTAGCCGTGTTTAGTGACTAGATCTGAATAGCCAGGTACTTCCCCACCTTCCTCTTTCCCTTCCCCACTTACCTTCAGCCTCACAACATCCCCCAATTGGGGATGCCATAGTCTCACTGGCTCCAGACGGGAGCAGTTGGGACTCTTGTGAGGTATACACAATAAAAAATAAATAAAAAATATCCTTGCGTTTATGCGTGATTGCCACTAAAAAATGACAGAATGCACTGTCATCTATAACGAGTTTATCTGCCGAGTTTCAGCTCGATCGAATGACGGGAAGTGGGTTAATTTCCACTTCCAAGATTTCATTTCATTCATACATTAATTCAAGAAAACAAAATCGAAATTCAAAAAAATGTATTAAAAATGGCTTTACTTATCGTAAGTAACATTGATAGATACGGTGACAGGATAAATCATCAAAATGATAATGCATCACATCTTTAAAAAGTAATATAAAGTCATGGAAAGTGATGAAACAAAAACTTTATTAACTGGGTTAAGTAGGTTAGGTTAGGATTAAATTTTTTTTCATCGTTTCTAATGACTTAATATCACTTTTTAAGGGTGTGTTGAATTGTCACTGTGTTGAGTTATCATGGAACCGATAGATACATAGATTCTCTGCTTTCCTCCCCTTCAATGAACGTATTTTTGCAAAATAATTACAAACGCAATCCAAATGCCATAAATACCCGACTATGAATTGTATGAATAGGCGTGTAAGTACTTCTTGACAGCAGTGAGTAGTGAGCAGTGAGCAGTAGGTACTCGGTACTTCAATTAGTAAGGAGATTTAGTAGACAGCCAAGTGTTCCCAACATCTTGTTTATGTCAAGATAAAAACAGCGGAATACACAACGTATTCTGTTGATTTAAAGATGAATCATCAATTGTTCAGGGAACCCATTCCCTTTAAAATACGATACGTAATTTCATGACGCTTTGAGGTTTTTTTAAAATATTATTATATACTATTGAAAAAATGTTAATTTTAGTAGTTTACATTTATATTTTTTATTTAGTAATTTATTTTTTAATTTGTATTCTACTCAAGTGAAATGATAGGAAAACCTTCAATTTATCTAAAGCGTATTTTTTGGTATTCATAATGTACACCAATTCGTTATAAAGATTAATCAAAATAGTGATTTGGCGTTAAGCTTCGCCTTAAAAGTGATACAAAGTCATTAAAAGTAGTAATAAAACTGTCCTAACCAAAGTAGTTATTGTACATTACTTTTAAAAAGTGTGTTGAATTGCCACTGTCCTGAGCGGGCCGGTTTTCAAAAGTGTGTTGAATTGCCACTGTCCTGAGTGGGCCGATTATCAAAAAATCTAATCCGCGTTTCTTTTAGACTTACACTATTTTACGTCACATCTATAAAAAGCGATAATAACGTGAAATAATTATAGTGCTAAACAATAGACACAATCGGTGTTTCGATATACGTAATCGATAGTAATTGAATGCTACGAAATGAAATCTCTGTGAAAACATTGAATACGAGTGTAAAAATAGATATAAATCTATAAAAACGATAAAAACAATGCACATTCGTGAGAAAAAATAGTCATAATCGGTGTATCTTCTTTATACGAGTAACAATAATTGACATCTGTCACGAAAAGACACAGCGCCAAACGATAATCGAAATCGTGCGTTTATTCAGGTTTTTCAAATCGAATGTTCTGCAGACAAAATCGAAAAGTCAATTCTATAAAAGCTTTAAAAATATTGTACAAGAGTGCAAAAGTATTGTTTTTTTATTATTTCCAGGCATGATTCATCCTCGGATCATAACTTACGATACATCGAAATTCAGTTGTATCAACAAATTTAATAATGCCAAACAATATTATGCAAAACTTCTCCTATCTTTTCCACTGGAGTATTATACAAAACAGGGGCCGTATGAAACAGGGTAGGGTAGGGTTGAATCAAATTAAAATTTTAATCACTTTACAGAAATAGGGGAACTTCTTCAGAATGTGGTCAATAGCAAAGAGATTAGGATATTGATGTCTGGTCGAAAGAGCATGAATTATTCGGGAATATCTAATATGAAAGCATTATGCACGTAGCACCCTTGAGGTGATTTTTCACGAAAACGGCGCTTTATATATATTAGCTAAATATTATGGATGAACCCTTTAATGTAAATGCTTGTATTCAAAGATTTATGGTATTTGATGTGATCAAGTATATTTAATTTATCTTAGTAAAAACAATTTTTTATGGCGTAGTTTATTAACATTTTCACGAGAATCTGCCTAGCTACGAACTAGAATTGACCTGTACACTAAACTTGTACCTACACATTAAATTTATATTAAAATATGCACTGCGCACGACATTGAAAAATTGTTGCTGTGGATTGAAAAAATAATATGAACTACTTCTGTATACAGGTTCACATTTATCAGGGCTTGACTACACTGAAAGTAGAAAAACCTTGTGAGATTGCATGAATCATGTTTTTCATCAAAACAATATTACTGATGTAAGTCTTCGTGTAATTTGTCACTGCTTTATTCAGGTGTAGCCATTGATGTATTACATTTAGATGAGACATGAAGCGAAAAAACAAGTTCTACTTTTTTACTCCCAACACTTTGACTAAAACTACCGAACCCGGTCTAGGCGCATCGCTTATCGCGTTCTAATAGTGGAACACGTTTAGACGAGATATTCGTACGCAATAGTGCCTCTAATTGTACAGCTCTATGGGTTTAGTTAATTTGTAGCTAGGTACCTACCATTTTATCAGTTCATTTCACTTTTAAGTACCATGTACAAACTTCTTGAGCGAGTTGTGCTCCGCAGACTTACTCCAATTTTGTAGAAAGTGGTCCCACAAGAGCAAGCTGGCTTCAGACCAGGCCGTAACTGCTGCGATCAGGTGTTAGCACTGACAACACACATTGAATCTGGTTTCCAGAAACGGCTGAAGACTGCGGCAGCGTTCATTGATCTCTCTGCGGCCTACGACACGGTGTGGCACAAAGGCCTCCTTGTTAAACTGTACGACACCATAGAGGATGGCAACACAGTACGACTCATTGAGCAACTGCTAACTGGCCGTACCTTCAGGGTTTTTCTAGGAGGGCGAAAAAGCAAAAAAATACCCCTCAATAATGGCCTTGCCCAGGGCTCAGTGCTGGCCCCATCGCTATTTAACATCTACACTCGAGACCTCCCTCACACTGAAGGCAGAAAATTTGCTTACGCAGATGACATCGCCGTCACAGCTCAAGCCAAAACCCTTAAAGCAGCAGAAGATATCCTCAATTCTGACCTAAAGGCTTTGGAAGAATATTTCCTCAATTGGCGACTAAAGCCAAATGGGTCGAAAACAGTTGCGACAGCTTTTCATCTTAGCAATTCACAAGCGGATGCCAAACTCTGTGTTCAGTTTGATGGAAAAAATATTTACCATGACCCCCACCCCCGCTATCTCGGAGTTACTTTGGACAGGAGCTTGAACTACCGGCAACACATGGAAACAGTGGGTAAAAAAACCAGGACAAGGCTTAACTTAGTTAATAAGCTAGCTGGAACTAGCTGGGGATGCGACGCCAACACGCTCAGAACAGCATCCATTGCCCTGGTTTTCTCAACGGCTGAATACTGTGCTCCAGTATGGGCTAGAAGCGCCCACACTTCCATGGTAGACGTTCAGCTTAATGCCACAATGCGAACCATCAGCGGGACTTTAAAATCTACTCCTCTCCCTTGGCTCCCCGTACTTGCAAACATAACCCCGCCAAACATCAGGCGAGAAATTGCAACACTGAGGGAATACAAGAAGGCGCTGCAAAAAAGCGCAATACCTCTACACGAAGATGTCGTCTCCCACCCGGCATGCCGCTTGAAGTCCCGAAAGCCCTTCTGGGCGGAAGGAGAGAGGCTCCTCCGACTACCTCTCACCCCAGAAGATAGGTGGAAACTTGAGTGGCAAACGGCCAACGTGGGAAATGCCCATCTCATACAGGACCCCACCGAGAGACAGCCTGGGTTCTCACTGCCTCGCAAAACCTGGTCCGCCATCAATAGGTTAAGGTGCTCCCATAGCCGCTGTGCCCACATGATGCACAGATGGGGCCTTAAAGAGTCGGCGATGTGTGAATGTGGTGCGGTGCAGACTACCGAACATGTGGTCAACGAATGCCCGCTCCATTCATTCCCCGGCGGGATTGATGAGGTCCACATGGCGACGCCTGAGGCCCTAAAATGGCTCGCAGATCTAGATGTCCCCCTCTGACCCCCCACCATACGAAAGAAGAAGAAGAATCAGTTCATTTTGTATTATATCCACTGGAGTGATTTTTTTGGCATATTTTGCCATTTTGCAAAAACGTTTTGAGAGATCGGTTGTCATAATATGCCATATTTATAGAACCTAAAAATATGCGATAAACGGCGAAATCGAGGTGAATTCATTGGTTTTAAACCGCAATGAGCAGTTTCATATGTTTTAATATAAATATTTTGAGGAATGGTATTAATTAAATAATGTGGTAAATGTGTATATATATGTGACAGCAAATACTCCAGTGGCTAAGCTTTGCAATGTGTTTTTACTTACTGGATGTAAACAAATGTATTCAAAAAATACATATTAAATTATATTGAGATATTTACAAGTAAAAAAGAGAACATGGTCCCAACTTTCTTTAATACTACGTATGGTGTAGGAGAATTGATCAGTGGAGGTCAGTGTGGATGCTGGGGTCACTTGGTTCAGCACTCTGTGCCTCAGGGTAGCCGAGAGGGGGACAACCTTCTTGGATGTGTTCAGTTGCTATAGGTCCACATTCATAAAATTCAGAGTCCTTTAGGACTAAAGCGCCTTAAATCAAATTACGTCCGTCAGCAAGAATCATAAAAAAACTTCATGAAACACTGCAATACCGTACGATGTTCACTCCCCGCCCACAAGTGGACGTATATGAACAGCTTATCACAAAAAGTGGGTGCTTAAAGCTTCCCTTAAATATCCGTAATACTCCCTCAGGGAAAAGCGTCATATTGCGCACCCTCTCCCTTCGCATGATGAAAGGGCTATTAATGCTAAATTACACTATTGCATACCTACAGAAGCACGTTTCAGTAATACGTTATATTTGTGTGACGACTTGTGAAAAAAACGAGAATATTTGACACACGTTGCATTTAATTTGAATTTATTGTTTTAAGCGTACAATTTGTTTGATTGGACAGTGTGGAAAATTTTGTTCTTCAAATTCTGGTCGCAAAAACATTTCACAATTTGAGCATGTGGTTGACACGAGGAAGCAATTTCAACTATAATAATATGAACTCAATGTTATAACTCCCCATGTTAAGTTTACGATAGTACATAACATAACCTTGACATTCGGTGTTCCATAATTTCAACTATAATAATATCAACTCAATGTTATAACTTCCGAACGTTAAGTTAAGTTTACGTTAGTACATAACATAACCTTGACATTCGGTGTTCCATAATTTCAACTATAATAATACCAACTCATAGACATATGAATATTAGTAGACCTGCCCTAAGTGATTAAAAGCGTATTATCCCCACTCCCCATACCGGTTCCATTGAGCCGGCTGGGCTCGCGTACGGCCTCAAGTGATATTTGAAAACGTGACGTCATCATTCTTGTGCGAACTATGGTCGAGGCATCATCGGTTCATTTTACGAAATAACACGGCAAAATGTTTACTTGTACTATGAAAACTGGTAAAAATAGATGCGAAAAAAGAGAATAAACCCAATTGTCGTATTACATTCCATATATAAGCATTATTTTATTTTATTTTAAGCATATTCACATCGCATAATATGAATCAGTTGTTACTATCACATCGAGAAACGTCTGGACGCGAAACACAAAGCTGGTTGGTTGCTGGGAAGTAAATTATGAACATTTATAAAAGTGTCTTAACTAAATACTCTGAACTAACTATGACTCTGAATATAGAAGCTGCCTTACTTTGCCGAATTTGGACTTCGCAAATTTGTTCATAACGTGGCGAGTAATTTGCGCTCCCATGTAAAAATGTCTATTCATTCAAAGCAGATTTTACTTTTAAGAAGTAAATGGTGATATTATAATGCGAGATGCCTATTTACTGTCAGATTGATTTATTGACGAATCACAGTCATCTTCACTCCCTTCGTTCTTCAACAGTTGATTTTACCCCTCGCCTTTATCTTCTCGTCTATTAATTCCTATGTCTGTGTACCAACTCAATGTTATAACTCCTGAATTTTAAGTTAAGTTTGCGTTAGTACATAACATAACCTTGACATTCGGTGTTCCATAATTTCAACTATAATAATACCAACTCAATGTTATAACTCCTGAATTTTAAGTTAAGTTTGCGTTAGTACATAACATAACCTTGACATTCGGTGTTCCATAATTTCAACTATAATAATACCAACTCAATGTTATAACTCCTGAATTTTAAGTTAAGTTTGCGTTAGTACATAACATAACCTTGACATTCGGTGTTCCATAATTTCAACTATAATAATACCAACTCAATGTTATAATACAACATATCGATATACAACAATACTACATGTAAACAGTGCACGGTTTTGTTTCTGCTCCAGTTTAAAACATAAATAATAATACTTAATTTTATACCTGTGCGTATAGGAAGTACTAAATTACAAGTGCAAATCGAGTTTTAGTGTAGTGATAGAATTCCAAGTGATTCCAATCTCGCAGTTAAAAGATATATCAAAAACAAAATAAATATAAATCTGTCAATCGAACTGTCGATTCGTTAGTTCGCACTTGCTTCTAGTGTGTGTGTAAGTAAAGTTACCTTCACATTTACGCATACTATCCCGAGTACGTGATCAGGGCAGCTAAACTTTTTCATATTTTATATTTCTGCTTCGATCTACTAATTATGGATTCGTGTGATCCCTACCATTTTATTACGATGGCAAGTAATATAATAAACTCTATGAACAGTACCATTATGGATCCATCGAATAAATTTACCAAAGAGCAAATGGCTAAATTAACTCCTAAACTTTCGGAACTTTTGGGGAATATTAGTGTTGTTGGTGCGAAAGTGGGCTTCCTGGAAGGAGAGCTGAAGGCCTATACAAACATCTCACAACAGAAGCCACCTCAGGTCCAACCTCTACCTAACACCATACAAGACCTACCTGGAATTTGCGAAACACTAATAATAATAATAATAATATTTGGCTAATTTATATAGCGCCGTTTTCGTGAGAAATCACCTCAAGGGCGCTGTACAAATATATTTCTTAAATATTTAATACTAGAACTACTGACTTATCTCTAAGACTTATATCTAGTGACTTACGACTAAGGCCTATAACTACTATCTTAACGACATATACACGAGTATTTACATATTTGGCAACTTAAAACTAAAATTAAAATTAGCAATTTAATCTTACTAACGCCAGAAGAAGAAGGAAGTTCTATTATATTAGGGTGGATTTATTGTTAGCTGGATATATTATATGTTAAATGAATTAAATTAATGAATAAAATCAATCAATCGCCAATCTTAAACGCATTTAGATGATTCATCTGCCAACAATTAAACCGATTAACTTGTTATGTTCCCGCTGATATTGTCCATTGTCCACTGGTAGGCAAGTCAATAGCAAAATTGAATGAACGGAATCGCTAGATAATGTAACAATTACGGTATAAAAAAATGAAAAAAAAGAAATATTTGGATAGAATGACGGATTTATGGAAATGAGTGTCTGAAAAAGTGAGTTTTTAGTTTGGATCTAAATTCTGTTGGGCTGGTTATACATCTCAATTCCATAGGAAGTTTATTCCAAGCCTTGGGGCCGGATACTCCGAATGCACGATCACCAAACTTAGTGTTCGGATTTCGCTTAGGCTCTTTCAACCTTCCAATTGCAGATGATGTCGCTGATCTAAGAGTTGACTGCCTTAGACCAGTATTTTCCGGAATGCATAGCTCAGTAATATACGGTGGCGCCATTTCGTTGATAGCTTTAAACACCATCCAGCATAGCTTGTACTGGATCCTTTCAGGACACTTCAGCCAGTGAAGATTTCGGAGGTGTTCCGAAATGTGCGAAAACTTGGGTACCCCGGTGATAAGCCTTGCTGCGGCGTTGAACACTGATTGTAGTTTATCAGTTTCGCATTTAGGAAGATTTGCATAAATGCCGTTGCAATAGTCAAGACGTGATACTATATATGAGTTCACAAGTAATTTAGTTGCCTCTGTTGAAAGGTTTCTACGAACTGACTTAAGTTGTCTAAGGTAGAAGAACCCCGTGCTAACGGTCTTATTTACCTGACTTTTTAAAGAAAGGTCTGAATCCAGATAAACTCCCAGAAGTTTGACGGTTGTTTTAGCAGTTACGTCGTTGCCGGAAATAGCGATTGGTGAGTTTTCTATTAAATGTTGGCGTCTATGTGTGGCTGCCCAGAGAAACTCCGTTTTTGAAGGATTTAGCTTAAGTTTATTTGAGGACATCCAGAGATTGATTGCTTCTAGACACTCAGCTGTGCGAATTTTTAGGCCGTCGATCTCATTTGGTGAGCAGTAAAAGTATATTTGCTGATCGTCAGCATAACAGTGAGATAAAAGGCCAAATGACTCGATAATTTTTGCGACGTCATTTGTAAAAAGAATGAAGAGAAGTGGACCCAAAACGGATCCCTGGGGTACCCCTGAAGAGAGTTTTGAGAAGTTGGACTGTTTATTTCCAACCTTTACTGCTTGCGAGCGATTGGATAGATAGGATTCTAGCCAATATTTGATGTTAGAATGTAAGCCAAACGTTACTTCTAGTCTCTTAATGAGAAAGTCGTGGTCAATGGTATCAAATGCAGCGCTCATATCCAAAAGTGAAATAAGTGCTAACTTACCTGACTCTATGGCAAGGGTTATATCTGACAGGACACGAAGTAATCCGGTTTCTGTTGAGTGGAACCTCCTATATGCAGATTGATGATTTGTGATTAATTTATTAAGATTTAAGTGGGAGATTATTTGAGAAGCCACAATTTTTTCTAGTAGTTTAGCTACGAAAGGCAGATTTGATACAGGTCGATAATTACCCAGGTTGTCGGCATCAAGCTGTGGTTTTTTAATAATTGGGGTAACTACAGCAGACTTAAGTGGCTCCGGGAAGTCACCTGTGCTTAGGGACTTATTAAACACGTGAACCAGGAAAGGGGATAACACGTTGCAACATTTCTTGAGAAGCCACGTTGGGATAGGGTCAAGAGTACATTGTTTGTTTGGCGAACTAAGGATCAACTTTCCTACTTCTTCCAGCGTTGTAGGTTCAAAAGATGACAGTATCCTTGTGGAATTGGCTGTAAATCTTGGCGGAGGGGCAGAAGATGTGGAGGCGCGTATGGTTTCTATTTTTTCACAGAAAAACTTAGAAAAGGCCTGCGGTGTAATTTCTGTAGCAGTTGGAACAGTATTACCAGCGATGATAGTTTTGACCGAGTTCCAGAGACGTCGTGGATTTTTCCGCTCAGAGTCAATTTTATTGATCCAATAATCGGATCTTTTGGCACTTATTTTGCTTCTGTACTCATTTTGAGCATTTATCCACTGATCTCGTGTAGTAACATCTGGGTTTCTTCTATATGACCTCTCTAGTTTCCTCATTCGCCTTTTCTGGCTTCGGCACTCTTCGTCGAACCAGCCGTCAGACTTTCGAACTTTCCGCGTTTTCGAGGTGGTTGGAGCATATTTTATTAATAAGTTTGAAAGAGTGGTGTTATACTCCTCGATTAGATCTGTCGTCGTCTTAATTTCCCAGTTGCTTTCTATGCATAGAGAAAGCGGAAAGACTAGCGGAAATGGAGGAGAGAAAATTACGTTCTAAGAATATTATAATGTTTAATGTACCTGAGTGCTCAACTGGTACTCAAACTGACTGCATGAGGGAGGATAAGAACAAAGTTTTGAGCATTCTAAACAAAGTTGAAAATGTTGATACCTCTGAAATAAAAATGTTCCGTTTAGGTAAAAAAGAAATGGATAAAATACGTCCGATCAAGATTGAACTGTCAGATCAACATCAAGTGAAACTGGTTCTTCAAAAAAAGGCGATAGACTACAAAAATGTCAGTATTAAAACCAAAAAAGACTTAACATGGGTTCAGCGCCAAGAAATTCAAAATGTATGGAAGGAGTTAGAAAACCGGAAAAATAAGGGAGAAAATAATTTAACCATAAAATATATTAACAACTCACCTAAAATTATCAATGTTCAACCAAAAAACTCCAGCCATATAAACGCCTCATCTACTACCAGAACGTCAGGGGCATCAGAACAAAATTAAAGGAGTTCAGAGTAAATGCTCCATCTTTCTCAAATGATGTCATCATACTCACTGAAACATGGCTAACATCATCAATCTTCTCAGCGGAGCTAGGACTACATAGGCACCATGTCCACCGAGCAGACCGGAGTCAGAATACCAGCTCCAATACAAGAGGAGGTGGTGTCCTGATAGCGGTCCGCAAAAATATTACTTCGAAAGCACTCAAAATCAAAAATACTGATGTGGAACAATTGTTCGTATTGTTAAGTGGTGATTTCAAGAAAACTATTATTGGAACTGTTTATATTCCTCCTAATGCCAACATATCAATCTATAAAAAACACTGTGAAGATGTTGAGTTAGTAAAAACAAAATATCCAAATCATCAAATAATTATTTGCGGTGATTATAATTTACCTAATTGCAATTTCAACGTTTTAGACAGTAATTTTAATTCAATACCAGCAACCGCCTGCGAACGAGTAATTCTAGATATGTCTTTACTTTTTAATTTAACCCAATATAACCATGTACGTAATATTAATAATCGTGTTCTTGATCTAGTTTTGTCAAATGAAAGCAACGTTATTATAAATGAATCATTAGAGTCTATTCTTCCGATAGACAACCACCATCCCCCACTAGCAATACTTATCTCTTGTACTAAAGAAGGCAATCAAAATAATTCAATTCCTACGTATAACTTTAAAAATGCGAATTATCGGGACATAAATGATCGTCTCCACAAGGAAGATTGGTCATTTCTTAAGGAAGGCGATATTAATCAAAATATTGAATCTTTTTATTACTTGCTGGATAAAATTATTACAGATCTCATCCCACTCATTCATTTTAAAGAATCAAAATATCCGAGATGGTTCAACAAAGAACTTGTTCAATTAACTGCCCTTAAAAAAGTTTTACATAAGAAATATAAAGAAGACAGGTCTTTATCAAATTATATTGAATTTAAAAACGTTAGAAAAGATTGTAAAATCTTATCAAAAATGTGCTACAATTCTTTTATTAATAATGTTGAAACTTCAATAAATCATAATGTAAAGTATTTTTGGAACTATGCAAAATCAATGAAAAATAACAACTTTGGTATACCCGCCAACTTGGAATATGCAGGTAAAAAGGCCAAAGACACTAAAAGTATCGCTGACCTTTATGCTGATTTTTTTAAAAGCGTTTATGAATGTGAGACACCAGTTTCTGCTAGTACAGTATCAAATTTTACTACTGATCATAATCTTAATTTATCTTTTATCCACATAGAATATAATGATATATTGACTGAACTAAAATTACTAGATCAAAGCAAAAGTGGTGGACCAGATAAAATACCTCCTGTATTTTTGAATAATTGTGCTACCAATCTGGCGTATCCTTTATATTTGCTGTTTAATCAGTCTTTACGAACAGGATGTTTTCCTACTAAATGGAAATTCAGCTTTCTTACACCTATTTTTAAAAAAGGCGATAAACACGAGGTGATTAATTACAGACCGGTATGCCTTTTATCAACAATTCCTAAAGTTTTTGAAAAAATTCTTCTTAAAAAAGTTATTTTCCGATTAAACCACGTCATTTCTCCTAAGCAACATGGTTTCTCTACTGGAAAATCTACCCTTACTAACTTGTTAACCTATCAAAACTATATATCTGATTCCATGTCTAGTAAATGTCAAGTTGACTCTATTTATACCGATTTTAGCAAGGCGTTCGATAAAGTCAATCATGAGTTATTGCTGAATAAACTCCATAAATTCGGTATAGGTGGTTCACTATATAAGTGGTTTAATAGTTACTTGACCGACAGATTACTGGCTGTTAAAATTGACGGCACATTTTCATACAAATTCACTGCTACGAGTGGTGTTCCCCAGGGATCACACTTAGGACCAATCCTGTTTTTATTATTTGTCAATGATGTATTGTATATTTTCAATGATGTTCAAGTGTTAATGTTTGCAGACGACCTGAAATTATTCAAAGCAATCAGAAACATTAACGATTGCCATATATTGTCAAATAACTTGTCAAGATTAATTATATGGTGTCGTGATAACCGCTTGCAACTTAACATAAGCAAATGTCAAATTATGAGGTTTCATCGAATAAAGTATCCAATATTTTTTGATTATTCCATTAACAACATGTCGTTAGTATCTGTCTCGGAAATTAATGACTTAGGTATTTGGTTTGACACGAAACTTAACTTTATCAAGCATATTGAAATAATAACCAATAAAGCTTTGAAAATGTTGGGATTTATTTTAAGGGTATCTAGTGATTTCAATAAGGTAAATACTGTAAAAACATTATATATGTCACTAGTAAGGAGTCATGTAGAATACAATTCCACGGTTTGGTCCCCAAATTATGAGGTTCATTCACATGCGATTGAAAGAATCCAAAATAAATTTTTAAGATATGTAAATTTCAAAATGGGCATTCCTAGAGAAAACCTAAATTACGATAACTTACTTTGTTCATTAAATTTAATAAAATTATCTGATCGCAGAATTATTTTCGATTTAACCTGTTTGTATAAAATCATTAATTCAATGTTTGATACCCCTGATTTATTATATGTAATCTCTTTTCATACTCCAAGCAGGTCGGTTTCAAGACAGTACTACCATATTATTGTAGCAATTCTATGTCAACGTCCCAATATCATACTCCTATGCGACGGATTCAACAGCTAGGAAATAAATACTCAGATGTTGTTGATATATTTAGTACATCAATTTCAATATATAAGCATACCCTATTGAAGTTTTTTTTTTCATCGAGTAGTGGAATATTTGAATAAAGGTATTTAATTTGATTTGACTAACATATAATAATTTTGTCAACTGAAATAGAAAAAAATATTTTGGATTTTTTATATGTTGTGCCTGCATTCTGTGTAGATCAAATCAAGTTGAGTGATATTTTGACTTTATATTTATTTTTCTGCAATTGTTTTAATAGTCGTTTCCTGCACTATTTTCATGTATAATTTCGTAAATATTTTTTATATATATGTATGTAAAAGCCTTAATAGGCGTGAAAT
Source organism: Hesperophylax consimilis (assembly GCF_061612785.1). Classification (NCBI taxonomy): domain Eukaryota; kingdom Metazoa; phylum Arthropoda; class Insecta; order Trichoptera; family Limnephilidae; genus Hesperophylax; species Hesperophylax consimilis. The sequence continues at coordinate 8,400,248 of NC_142857.1, forward strand.
AAATAAATAAATAACTCCTGAATTTTAAGTTAAGTTTGCGTTAGTACATAACATAACCTTGACATTCGGTGTTCTATAATTTCAACTATAATAATACCAACTCAATGTTATAACTCCCCAATATTAAGTTTACGTTAGTATATAACATAACCTTGACATTCGGTGTTCTAAAACGTCTTACTAATTAGATTCTTACACGCCCGTTTAACGTTGGTACGGTAAAGCCGTCCTTGAGCCTGTTTTAACCAGGGAAAGGGAACAATCCAACTGCGCGGAAGGCGGCGTGAACATCCCACTTTCGATGATTGTAATATCACCATTCGGTCCTCGGAAATAAAATCTGCTTATGAATTATTTGTCCTTTTTACAATGGCGCGCAAATTGCAGGCTGCGAAAAAACTTAACTACATGTCGGGCTTGTTTCCAAAATTTAATATTTTGTTACACTGTTTAGTTAAACAATTACAAATATGTTATAATTTACCCATCTCACTCAATTTTAGATCGAACATTGCTGTACAGAAAAGCCCCACAGTGGACAGCGCTGCAAATCTTTGCCTTCTTTAGCGTACTTTACTTTTCTACGCATGTTCTGGTTATTTAAATGTGCGTTTTTCGATAGTCAATGTACGACTGATGTCATTGTTTATTAAAGCATCCTCAAACCCTCCTGGTGTCAAAACTATGGTCACGTGGTTGCCTAGTCGAAATGATATCCAAATTTAGGGCAAGTTTATTAATTCGGATGTCTATGATCGCGTTAAAATACTCCTTTGTGAAGAAGGCTCAAGTTGACATAAATAAACAGGTATTTTTAAAGGTTTACGTGAAAGGTGGGCAATTTAGCAGGACCTTTTAAAAAATGTCATCAAAAGGTTGGAAAATATCACGCTACGCATTTATGCAAAGCAAAACAAAAACGAGGATATATGGGCAACAAACGACTTGTAGTAGTAAATAATCTTATAAGTATCGCATATCATATCTGAAGCATTAAAAACTAGAGTTCTGGCGTCTTGAAATTAGTACAGCTATTTCTGTCTGGAATGACAATGAAACCATTTTCAGCTCGTCATGCCCTTTCCACGTGAGGTATGGAGCTTTGAATTATCCTTTAATTAGTTGGTAGAGCGATGCCCCGACAAGGCGAGGGTCCCGGGTTCAAGTCCTATAATATGTGTCCGTATATTTTTCTGATTTTCTTTTTCAAATATTCGAAGAATAGCTAATATTGTCTTCGATAGTTAAATATTACAATTTGAGGTTTTACTTATTGAGTTATTTCAAAAATAAAACATTTGAATCGTCCATTAAACCTTTAAAAATACAGTAAAAAAATTTACAGACCTAAATTATAAACATAATACTCCTATTGGAAATATAAACTACGAGCATAACCGTCTAAGGTAGGCGACATATACGCTATACGCATCGTGGCTTGGCCTTTTTCAAACGAAAATATATGCGCGCTTAAAGCGTGGTCTGTCGTAGACAAAATGAAAAATAAAAATAAGAAAGCTGTCTGAGGACATTTTTCCTTTTAAAATCATTAATTCACGACTACCCTGCATTATTGCAATTGATTTCATTTCATGTTCCTAATAGAGTCACACGAACAAAAACTATCTTTCACTGTACCAATAATGTCAATACCAATTCGTTTATAAACTCCATTGGAAAAGAGTAGCGGACCTAAATTACTGCCTTGGGGTACCCTCGATCGTACAAAAAAATTTAAAAATAAAAATAATAAAGCTGTCTGAGGACATTTTTCCTTTTAAAATCATTAATTCACTTACTGACAGCCCTGCATCATTGCAATTGATTTCATTTCATGTTCCTAATAGAGTCACACGAACTAAAACTATCTTTCACTGTACCAATAACGTCATACCAATTCGTTTATAAACTCCATTATAGGACGCATGCACACTTTAGGTGACCAATATGCAGAAGTGCAGATATTTTTAATAGCACCGAAAGTAAATTGTTGTTATAAAATTTAGTTATTATATTAGTATTGTAACAGTATATTTGTTTTGTAATCCTATTTTGTGAACAATAGTATTATTCTGTATTTAAGAGGTAGCTACAAACCAAAAAATTGTATATTCTTGGTATACCTTATATCGTAGGTAGTAGGCATTAAAATCGCTTGACAAACGGAGTCTAGAAACGTTCGATTTCAAGCAAAAAACTGGTTTTTACTTATTTTGTAAATAATTTTATAAGAAAGCAAAAAAGTTAATCATGTGAAACTGTCACAGATAATCTTTGTTGTTTCCTTTATGCGTTCATAAATTTCTATTGAAAAAATATTAATTTTAGTAGTTTACATTTATATTTTTTATTTAACTAAAGCATATTTTTTGGTTTTCATAATGTACACCAATTCGTTATAAAGATTAATCAAAATAGTGATTTGGCACTAAGCTTCGCCTTAAAGATAATTGTACCGTAAATAAATAATAAGACAATACGTCATAATGCGAATGTGGTGTTGAAGTCTCGAGCAGAGCCGGGTATTGGCTATTAGTTAGTTAAGCTAAAAAAATTCAAAGGAATGTGTGCATAATCTAGGAATGCTAATAGTAAATGATAATGACAAGTTCAACTTTTCTAAACAAAATATACCGTGACGCCCAAAACATTATCGCTAGAGATAACACAGCTATCAATCAAATACCTGTACATTTTGCTTATCGAGTGACTGCTGTCAAGATAAGAAAAATACATGAAAATAACGTCTAGTTCAAAAACCAGCCTAAAGGTGCCGGTAGAAAGGTAAAACCGATCTCGTCAAAGAATAAAAAAAAAATCAACCCGTAAAAACAACGTTTTTTTAATCGATTAGTACTTACATATTTAACTACATTTGTGCCTACATATTTAACTACTTTTGTATTTACATATTTAACTACCTTTTTACTTAAATATTTAACTACATTTGTACCTACATATTTTACTATCTTTGTACCTACATAGCTCGCCGTGCTGTACCAAAACGCTTTCTAATTCATTTTTACTCCAAATAAGTTCAGGAATCGCTGGTTAACGTCTGCCGAGGACGTCCTGGTACAGGCACAGTTACCTGGCTGTATGCACTTTGAGTGCAACATTATTCTAATGCACGTCGTCACACTTGATACTTTAACTATTAAAACACAAACTTCCGTCGACAGACGACAGGCACACATCGCAGTCAACGGCACTTCCGACTCAAATCACGATCAATCACGTGATAAATTATAATGCCGATGGATGCAAGATTTAATGAATACTATTGCATGCCGTATGACATCATTGCACATGCATGCAAAACAACTGACAAGAAAAATTGATACGTTCGAGCTGAGAGCCATTTCATTACAAGATGTACACGGAGAAAAATGAGTATGGCTGATTTATTAAAATCCTGTTAAAAACGTAATGGCAAGCTATTTCCTAGTAAAATATGAGTACATTCAGAAAATAAATAACATATCACGTGTTCATGCAGCTACGATTTTCCTGTTAAATACAGGGTTTTCCAATAAGAGGTGTTATTTTGATATTCAATCGTAAAAGATCAATGGGTTCGTTGCTTGCGTGGCACGTAGCGCCGTCTTGTTGAAAGTAAACGTTGTCCAGATCAATACCATCCAATTCCGGCCATAAAACATCATTATTCACCGTAACTGTTGCTCCAGCCTCATTTTCGAAAAAGTAAGGTCCAATGACTCCGCCGGACCATAAACCGCACCAAACAGTCACACGTTGAGGATAGAGAGGCTTTTCAACAATAACTCTTGGGTTTTCCGAGCCCCAGATGCGACAATTTTGCTTGTTGACGAAGCCACCGAGGTGGAAATGGGCCTCATCCATAGACATATGTTAATTCCTATGTCTGTGGCCTCATCACTCAAGATGATTTGCATTTGATTCACTTAAGTGAATTTTAATAATTTCAATGCGTTGTTGAAGCGTGCATCGTTCCATTTTTATTAATGGCGTAGTTTCTACTTGCCTAATGTCAAAAAATGACAGCTTCAAAAGTAACATCTACCGAAATAGCGGGCTATTCAAAATAACACCTTTTATTGAAAAATCCTGTATGTATAATGATGACATGCGTCAATATTAGAATTTTTATGAACACATGTTTTGACATCCTCATAACACATTCGTGATTTACTGATAGTCTGTTAGGAAATCTGTCAATCCATTCGTTAAAGGACTGCAGTCCCGTTTTTAACAGGAATACGAATAATTTGACAAGATTTTTAATAAATTAGCTTTTTAAGTAAGTTTTCAGAAGGTATATTTTCTTAGACAGACTGAGAATATTTTATTTCTTTTGAAAACTGTAAAAAAAACTACTGTGTCGCCATATTGGTTGCCTGTACCGTTTATAAACGAACTTCTTCGTTTGTTAACAAAACGAAATCATAAAAAATTTCGTCCAATTGGTTGTCTAAAGGGACAAGATAGATTAAAAAATTATTGTCAAAGCGTAAGTTATTTTATAATTAGACAGGTATTACAAGTAATTGTCCTTCCTACACATTCAAATACACTGTCTAATTGTTAGATATACTGAATTCGGTTGTCGGTTCATGGGTGCAAGATTTGAAACTGTACTCCTGTGCATAAAATGATTACTAATATTCTAGAGGTAATTTTTTTCTTTTGAAAGGCAATGATTTTGAGACCAATATTTTTTTTATAAATACTTCCAGCTTCACAAATCCTGCAATCATAATATCTGGTGATTTTTTTATATGCCTGCGCTAGTGCTATATACAACGTAGAGAACGGGTCGTTTCTTCGACTCGTTTTTGTGTACGTTTAGTGTCTGAGTTTTTCATCTTTCATATGATTCATTTCAAGACCCGCATTAATCAAGCCCTTCCTATATTAACGCCCAGTCGAAAGCGTTCAAAGATGATTTGAAAGAGAGATATGTAAATACGAATGTTAGAGGGAGTGCGCAAATATTAAAAAAAATTATAATAATTAAGGCGATGCACTACGTCGTGTAATATTTTAAATTGAGCCGCTATCAATAACAACCCTTACGTAGATGGCAATAAGGTTTAAATTCCCGCTTAACACCATCCACCTGTTTTGATTTATGCAAGAAATAAACATGGCCAAAAAGTGCCTTTTATTTTATTTTGTGGATGTTCAGGCATAAATATTTAAATTTTTTTCGATCATTTTATAAATAACTTAATTTGCCCCAATACAATACAATCATAACCGAAAATAGGTTCGTAAGTAGGAGATTTTGAACTTTAAAGCAGTTTTCATAGGCCTTATACATTATTTTTTTCCGGGCTTATAAAAAGACTTATCTAAAAAATACTCGATTATTTCAAAGGCCAAGATGTATTCTACTCGCAGTATTTAATTAAAGCATCTGAAACATTTCTAGGCGACCAAATTTTCAAACCAAAAACTCATGATTTTGCATTACTACGTATGGCATCGCCTTAATGAACTATTAATTATTATTTTATTAATTAATAATCATTAATTATTTGAAATGTGTATGTCTTTAAATGCTTAGATGAATTAATAGAATTACTGAGACAACACGCGTGGTTTCACTGAACTAGGTCCAGTGGACACACTTTAACAGCCCGTTCATATAGCTATTTGATTCGTACACACATAATCTTTGAATGGCTAACATTTTCATATGCAGTGCTATATTTTTTGTTCGATTAGTATGAATGTAATATACCAACATTCGTGAGGTAAATTTCTTCTTTAGAAAGGTAATGAATGAACAACGATGATCCTGAGGTAATTTTTTTTTTAAAATATTTTCAATTTTACAAATCTTACAATTAAATATGCCGTGATTTTTCACGGGTCTGTGCTAAAACTTTGATACTACTAATAAGTGAAATGAACACTTCGTAAAACAATAACTTACAAAACGCAACTACAGGGTTTTCCAATAAGAAGTTTTATACTGATATTAAAAGAAAAATGTCATTTTTTTAATATAAACGATCGAATGTTTATTTCATTATAAAGAGGAAGGTATGCCTAGTAGTGAAAAATAACATCAGTCAAATGACCACCACGACCACGCCTACAGGACCATATCCTTTTCTGAAATTTTCAATAACCAAATCGCAAAGTGGCTGCCTTATGTCCTCGATAGCCTCACGAATTCCATCTTTAGGTCTTGAATTCACGTGACCCCAAAGGAAGAAGTCGCAAGGTGTTAAATCACAAGATCTCGGTGGCCAATTGTGATCACCTCTTCGAGAGATAACACGGTCCGGAAACTTTTCCCGTAAAAGATCAATGGTTTCGTTGCTTGTGTGGCACGCAGCGCCGTCTTGTTGCAAGTAAAAGTTGTCCAGATCAATACAATCCAATTCCGGCCACAACAAATCATTAATTCCTTAATTAATATTCAAAATAACACCTCTTATTGGAAAACCCTTTATTAAAACACTGTACATTTTCAAAATCAATTTTGCAAAAATATTGAACCAAAAAACATTAAAAATAATGTCAATCCGTAGCTATTTTCGGATATTGGGTAATCTCAAAAGCATTCTTACCAGAGCGATCAAAGTCGCCTAAATCTTGTAGTTTATCGATATTGATTACATCGACAACAAGTTATACCTGGATATATTATAGCAATATGCAGTATAGATTGAATCTTAACGTCCAGTGGCCTTACATTAGCATTATGGCGACAGCATGACAGGTACAATAAATGAATAAGGATTATTTATATTCTATTTGAATACCACGGTAATATAATGATAAAATTTCAGGTAGAATGCAAATCACGTGTATAATGTTGTACAAATCTTTTATTCAATTTATAGACAGGTTTTATTCATGCTGTTTAAATTGATTTTGAATAAATTACTATTAAATCATTGAAGGCAATATACACGACTCACAAACGAAAGATGTGAAACATAAAAAGCTTTTGTCGCATCTAGGAAATATGACCGAAGGGGATATGGTTTAATTAGTTCATAAATCTCACAAACTGGCGAAAAATCAGTGGATAAATCTAACACAAGGGCGAAAATTCTGTGGATAAATCTAACACAAGGGCGAAAATTCTGTGGATAAATCTAACACAAGGGCGAAAATTCTGTGGATAAATCTTTCAGAGAGCGAAAATTTATGGACAAATCTCTTGAAGGACGAAAAGTCTACAGGAAATCTCAGAGAGGACGTAAAAGTTATGAGGAAAATTATGGAGGAGAAATATTTATTTATAAATCTCTCAAATGGCGAATCTGTTTATTAATTTTGTGAATATCGCACGGTGACCGGGTATGTCATCAAAATGACAACTGAACACACCTCCAAAAAGTGATATAAAGTCATGAAAAGCTATGAAACAAAAACTAGGTTAAATAGGTTACATTAAATAGTTATATTAACTATTAAACCTAGTTTTAGTTTCATCACTTTTAATGACTATAATTTTTATGAAATATCATGGAACCATATCGCACAGGGGTCCCAATTGCTCCCTGCTAACTGGAGTCAGAGAATTGGGTTATGCTGTAAGGCTGGTATGGGGAAGTGCAGAAGATAGGGAAGAGTAACCCCATTACCTTCAACCTCACAAAATACCCCAATTGGGGATGTCATTGTATCACTGGCTCCAGACGGCTGGGAACACTCGGTATTCTTGTGCGATGTTTATATTAAAAAATAAAATAAAACGTTATAATGTTCATGTTTGTTTTGCGGTGAACTTTTTATGTCAATTCTACGAAAATAATTAATTAGATGACCAACTTCTGAATGCTGAATTCGTTTTTAATTAAACTTTTCCGAGAATTCGGCATCCGCATAAAGTTCCGTAATAACCTCTCCCTCTTTCTCCTAAGCGATGCACGTAATATAAAGAGAGATTACAGCGGAGTTATCAGCGGGTAAGATATTAGTAACTGACCGCAAACCAAAGAATCCCCGTACTAAAATAGTACTTTGTGACTATATTCTAGAATGAATCAAGGAATGTGTGCAATACAGAGGTGTATGGCGGTCCATCCTCTCCGCCTTGCAAACGGCATGATGGTTAGTTAGATATTTTGCCATGACCCCGGGGGCCCGAGCACGAATAAAACGGCACATATTCTCGCGGAATGTTAGCACCGTGACCTTTCCATCAGCGTAGATTAAGTGATGGCGATAGAGTGATAATTGATAAGTGACGGTGAGGAATCGCTATTGAGGTTAGTTGTTTCGCGGGCTCTTGCCAATCATAATTAGAACAATCTCCATTCTAATAAGAAACATAACAAGAGCCCCGACTATTTCGACTGTTCGGAGCCAGTGGGACTATGGCATCCCAAATTAGGGTAATTAAATTCAGTTTATTCATTTTAAAAAGTGTTTTTAAAATACATTTGGTAATAAAAATTCTTACATTTATATAAACAGTGGGTATTTCAACTTTTAGTCGGTGACGGAGATAGCCATCGGGAACATAGAAATTAATGCTCTCCATGATGACCGAGTTTTCAAACCATCCACGAATCTGTCTGAAGAAATGTGTAGCAATGCGCATCACTCCTGACCCGTAGATAGTTCATTCCGAGCATTCCCAAAAGAAAGTCAGTAGGATAGAGCCACGGGTAGTATCCGAACTCCCTCATGTAATATCATGTATTTTACCCCAGTCAACAATTCTATCAATGTCTGACTGGAGTTGATTTCAGTCTTCTAAAGTTAGTATTTCTAAGAAAAGTTTTAGGTCATCAGCAAAGAGAAGAAGCCTAGAGTACAGAATTACTTCTGAAATATCGTTAATACATATAGAAAAGAGGAGTGGGCCTAAATTACTACCTTGGGGTACCCCCGATCGTACAAAAAAATGTAGATTGAAATAGTCCGTGAGACACAAACTGCTTCCTGTCTGCGAGACAGCTAGCAAAAATAGGTAAGTAGTATTATGAAGAATCCTATAGTATATATACGTCGTGAGGCTGAAGTATGAGAGGAAGGGATATTCAGATCTTTTCACCAAACTAAAGCCATTTCAAGCAACGTTCCTATTCTGAATGGTGGTCTTACACCAGGGCAATACTGAGCGCATCTACCATATCGGTTAGCAGGACAACATATGAATGATGCACCACGTTCCAGGGTGGTAGATACTGTCAGTAGCACCCTGGTGAGAGCCCACACCATTCAGAGTTAAAACGTTGTTTGAAATGGCTTTTGGCCATGTTTCGAGACCAATAACGAATAGCCATGTACTTACCAACTTTTTGGGTGCTTTCTTGAGTCTCAGAACGGTTTCATGATAACTCAACGCAGTTACAATTCAACACACTTTTAAAAGATGATCAATAAAAGAGACGAAAAAATATAAAAATATATATAATAATCTATAAACCTAACTCACGTAACCTATTTGACCTAGCTGTTTATGTTTATCTATTTTCATGACATTTTTTAAAGGTGTGTTGAATTATAATTTTGGCGAGTTATCCGGTCACCGTTAATGTATTCTGACAGTTCAATATATTTAATTAAAAATTTACAAGAATCTACAAAACCTATCAAAACAAACAAGATCGGTAGGTACTCGTGGCATTATTTCCAAAGCCACCAGGTAAATACGTACCCAGGTACCCAAGTCAATTCTCACGTTTGGCCGATTGATTTATGCCTATGGGTAAAGGCAATGAAATAAGGTCATGAACAAAATTGCAAACACGATCAAAATTTAAGTGCGAAAATGATTAGAGAATATGTGACACGCAAGTGAATGGGAGAAGAAATTGGGAATGTCCCGATAACGGCAGTGGCGTACATTGCTCTAATAACCAGAAGTAAGCTTTGTATAATTTTTAAAGTTTGGGTATGATTTTTTATTGTAAAAGGAATATTTGAAAATGGTCATTTTATTATCCACTCGATTCATTTTCGGCATATTATGCTGATATTTTTTAATGATAAACTAATGTTTATAAGACAAGGTTTTATGCTTAGCACAAAGGATAACAAATTATTATAAGCAATAATTAGTCGCCCGAAATATCAAATCAAATTGAAAATATCTCCCGAGTAAAAATAAATGCCGCCGACGGGAAGTGAACCCGCACCTTCTGATGTCCGGTCAGGTGCTCTGGACCACTGAGCTACGTCGGCTTATTTCCAACACGCCAAATAATTCAATATGTACTCGTAGGTACTTCAATCAACAATTACTTCTGGTTATATTTTTTTCACCTGTAAACAACCAACTTTATTTTTGTAGGAAAGGCTTTGTTAGTGCAAAATTTTCCACTAGATGGCGTTGAGACATTATATCTACATTTGTTGGTGAAATATTTTGACTTGTCAAATATATATTTTTTTTAATGATAAACTAATGTTTATAAGACAAGGTTTTATACATAGCACAAAGGATGACAAATTATTATATGCAATAGTTAGTCATTAATAATTAGTAATATTTCAGGCGACTAATTATTGCTCATAATAATATATTATGCTGAGTTTGCAAAACGTCTTGAGTGATCGCAAGCCATAATAAGCCATTTTTGACAGAATTCGCGCGTTTACGATATTTTTTTATAAATGGCAAAAATATGCCACTATAATCAGTTTATATGTCTCCGGATTAAAATTGAGAGTAAGATTTTTTTAAATTACTAATACGAATTTCTCTAAAATTGAATGACATTACAGCAGTAAATAATATACTAGTTAATGTCGGCCCTACTAACCCTCAGTGCGGGTTACTCCAGTCACTGCGGAGGAAAGTTCAATCCTTAGTCAAACGAGAAAGAAAAGATAATTTAAATAAAAATAGAAGTATTATAGTAAAAAAAAAAATACATATTTTTTACGGATTGATTTTTTGAGAATTCAGACCATCGATAAAAATCTATAACATAATATGTTCAACAGAAATTGATTTTATTGCTATTTTCAAAATTGAAACCGATTTGTCGAGAATTACACTAGTACACAATAAAATTTAACAGAAGACTTCGTGTGTTTGCTTACACGGCATCTCAATTACAAAAGTTGTGTACAACAACAATAAATAATAATCAAGACATGTTTAACAATCCCAATGTGCAAGTGTGCCGGCCTTAATTCGCATACAAAGTGCATAAGAAAAAACCGAATCAATTGTAAGCAATTTTAGTTGAATTATAATATAAATATAGGTCCAGACGCAGCCGCAGCATCTCTGGCGTGCCACTTTTGCCAGTGGTGGGTGAAAGCAGGCGTGGACCGGTTTAACAGATTTACAGCGTCCGAGAGCAAAATCATCTGGAGATCAGGTTCCAGTTCAGATACACAGATACTGTAATAACACGATGTCTCGACCCAGACGAGATGAAATAGCTAAAGTAAAACAATTGGTATTGGGAATATTATCGACGACGATATAAAGAAACTGTGCAGGAAATTGGATTTTATTATTACAGTAGCTGTACCCCGCCACCAGTTGCTGTGGCTCAGTCTGTCTGTGCAGATAGACAATAGCGCAGGTTGCTTTTACGTCAAACAGATGTTGCTGTTTAAAAAAAAAACATATTTTACCTGTCACAGGTGACATCTATTTAACATATCTTAACATGTCACTTTGTTTGTACAAGCTAATCTCCGAAACAATTTTTTTTTTTTCAGCTTAACTATCCAAAAATATTTACAACCACAAATTTTAACTTCTATACCTCTCCCCCCTCACCCCTAAGATAGCGCAGACCTAGTCATAGAGGCGCTATTCTTCTGTGAAACGTGTTCCACTATTATCACGCGATTATCAGTGCGCGGGGACAGGAATCGGTAATTTTCAGCGTTCTAGCGCACAGCGTTAAAGTGTTGGAGGTCAAATTGGACTAATTGTAGGTAAAAAAAGCGTAATTTATTATTAACATTATTAACAATTTAAAAAAAAAATTAACAATTTTTTTCGTATCGTGTCTCATCTAAATATAATACATCGATGGTGATAGTCTGTATTCTCGACAAATCAGTTCCTATTTTGAAAATGGCAAACAAAATAATTTTCTGCTAAAATATTATATCACAGGTATTATACATTATCGCTTGTCTGAATTCTCCTAACAAAAAATTCCAATTTTGAAAAAGATCATAATTAATTCAAAGCAAAAGTTTATCAAACTGAAGTTACAGACAGTGTCACAATTAATATTTGTATTTTTTTAAACAGTTACTGCAAAATCATCCAGCGATGGAGAGAGGTCTTGTACGTAAGGCTTATCAACATTATCAGTTATTAGTAGACACTCCCTTTCACCGATGACCCATCGACTAATATATGTTTAGTTAATCGACCTCGAGCCCTTTCGCTCCCTAGATAAAGTTGACAAGTCGATAAACATTAAGAAATCCTGAAAATTGTGAAAGAAATCTTGCTCCTCTACCACGGCCTCCATGGTAGAGGAGTAAGACTCTCGACTAGCAATCCGGAGCTCGTGGGTTCAAATCCCGGCGTACGCAGGTACTTCTCCACCATCATCTTCCCCATATCATTCCACTCCCGACTACCTTCAGACTCACAACTCACCCCAATTGAGGATGCAATAGTCTCACTGACTCCAGGCGGTTGGGAGCTGTTAGGACTCTTGTGCGGTATACAAATTAAAAGAAAAGTTGATTTGTTGATATAGAAGCTTATAAGATGTCTGAATGCAGATGAAGCAAGGAGTATATCAAAAAGGTGCAAACAGCGTTAGTTATTTTTTCTAGCAACAGATGTAATGACAAACTACGAGTACACATTTACATAATATTAATTAATTAAGTTTTCTACCAGTTGAATGGCAATTTTATTTCAACTAATTACAAAAAAACTGTGTTCGTTTTTATCAGGCGACCGATGCTACCAGTTTTGGTTGGGTGCAGCATTGGATCAGATATAACAGCTGTTCATTAATAATTAAATACTCCAGACATTCTCATATTTCGTTCGGTAGTTTTATACTGTCGTTCTTGCCACTGTTGAAGGTCGGCCTCCACTGTATCGAATCTGTATAGACATTTTCAAGAACTATTTATAAATCATACACATGAATACGGTTTTTACAAAAGTGTTAAAAGAAATACTTACCAGGAATATGTATCAACCTTAGTTGACTACATCGCAGTACTTATTCAAATGCGTAACTTACATGTAGCGTGTTTCGTTTAGAATTTAATAAAAAAAATATATTAGTAATGATTGAAGGGGGTGACAGAATACGATATAAGTTCAAAGCGATTTATACTTTATATTCCTCGGCATACAATCCTACACAGACCTGTCACCTAAAAATATGATGTGTTATAAGTGTGGGCGCGGCGACGATATACACTGTGATCTGCTAGCCAGGATCTGATCTGCTAGCTATATTTGATAATTATGCGACCCCCTCTCCTACCGTAGGTAGAACAAGTTGTGGAGCACCGTAATTACGCGGCTGTTATCTGTCAAAGTGACAGATCCCATACAAAAAAATGATATTCGACGGCAGTTCCCGAATTGATTGACCCCTCTCCTGAGTAAGATTATAGCGTAGTGTGTCACCCCAACATATAATACGAACATGCCACAATATTATACATACACAATATATTTCACAATTCAGAGTTCGAAGCCAAGTATTTTCTAAAATTTAAGTGACTCGTGTGAATGTGTTATTAGTCTGTGACAGTGGCTGAGTTGGCATCGCGTTTGGGTCCCACCCAGGCGTCGTACGCTCAATTCCTCGGCTGGCTAAGTCCTCCATCACGATACAAATAACATTTTCCACTTCCTGTGGTGGTAGTAAAAGATTTTCAAATATTGCCAGGTTATTCGTGACCCGGGAATGTTAGTCTTTCTTTTAAAAAATAAATAAATTAAAAATCTTCAGGACTGAATTCAAATGAGTAATAAACAACAAATAAACGCTCTTACACCGAAAAAATTTACTGATATTATATTATAAATCTCTTCTAATTATTCGTATTTCTGTTAAAAACGGGACTGCATGCCCTTTTCCGCTAGTCACAATAAGTAGGCGCAAACGTGACAAAGTACAAGTACATCGCCCATTAATACAGGGAAATTAATATGTTTTTTTTAATCATTAGGTTCATGGATCGGTTGGGAGATGCTGGTTGAGGGAGACCCTTTACAACCGGTTACCGCTGTCCGGGCCGCTCGATAGTACAGGGGCCCGACCCTCAGGCTCACGACTAAGGGTGGGCTGCCCCATCAGCGAGTGTAAAAACCCCACCACTGCTGTTGTGCCGGTTCGTGACCGGAGGGGACCCAGCAGCAGCGTTTGGGGCGCATTGGATGCCCTCTCCAGCCGGACTCTCCCAGCCTATCGCCTAGCACCGCAGTGGGTGGGCTGGAACCAAACGCTCATCACTCCTGGACAGCCTGAACCCCATATTCCTACCCACCCCTCACACCTTTCCATTCCAGACCTTCCTTTCACTTCATACCCTTAAAAACAAAAACAAAAAAACAAAAAAAAAAAAAAAATTAAAATCATGAATATACATAAAAACAAACATAACATCTTTACAGCGGCGAGTAGCAGGCGTCCCCGGTGCGGGCCAAAACTGTTGGTAAATTTTGCCAACATTCGCGGCCTGCACACAAATTTAAATTCCGTCCATCACCATCTTTTGTCCCAACGTCCCAACCTTCTTTTCCTATCCGAAACTCAGATAGCCGAGCCGCCAGACTCCTCCTATCTGGACTGCCCGGGCTTTACCCTCGCAAGCAAATTCCGACTGAAAGGAGGAGTCTGCCTCTATAGTCGAGCTGACGTCAACTGTGTGCGACTATTGAGTCTGGAAAACTCCAGATTCGACGTAATGTGGGTGCGCGTCAATCTTGCCAGTACGGCAAGATTCTACGCATGTCTATACCGCTCACCGAACCATAGCGAATCAGACACTTCCGAGCTCTTCAAACATTTGAGCGATACTATTGATGATCTCTTGCCCCGCTACCCTTCGGCCGAGTTTGTTGTTCTGGGGGACTTCAACGTTCATAACGAACCATGGTTGAAGTTCTCAGGCCCAACGGACTCGGCTGGCCGACAGGCGGAATCCTTTGCCATTTGCTACGGATTAGAGCAATTGGTTCAGGAGCCTACAAGGGTTCCTGATGTCCAGACTCACCGCTCCAATCTGTTAGACCTATTCTTAACTACTGTGCCACACGGTTATAAGATTGACGTCACAGCGCCTCTGGGATCATCTGACCACTGCCTAGTGACGACATCAATCCCCGTTAGCCTCAGACCAACCAATGAGAGGCTGAGGAGAAAAGTGTGGCACTATAGGTCAGCAGATTGGTTCGGTATGCGGGCCCATTTCAATGCTTTTCCGTGGTCAGCTGTTTGTTTTCGGACTTCGGACCCTTCAAGATGTGCCCAGGAGATTGGTGAAGTCATCAATTCGGCGATGGATGGCTTCATACAATCGACTACTAAAGAAACTGGTGTGGGCTCAAAGCCGTGGTTCAGTCGACAATGCTCCGAAGCAGTTCGACGAAAAAACGCGG
The DNA here is from genome assembly GCF_061612785.1 of Hesperophylax consimilis. Taxonomy (NCBI): domain Eukaryota; kingdom Metazoa; phylum Arthropoda; class Insecta; order Trichoptera; family Limnephilidae; genus Hesperophylax; species Hesperophylax consimilis. The sequence goes on from NC_142857.1 coordinate 8,415,771, forward strand.
CTTACCGAGCCTACAACACATCTCGAACGCCCGAAAGCAGATCAGCATACAACAAATCGGCAAAGGAATGCAAGAGAATCATTAATAGGTCAAAATTCGAACACGACCTGCAGATCAGCAAAAAGCTGGCTGCCTGCCCGCATGGCAGCAGAGCATTCTGGTCACTTGCGGGCTCAATAGGTCGAAATTTTTGCAAACCCAGTTTGCCACCTCTTACCAGACCTGACGGCTCACTAGCAAACACCGCCACCGAAAAGGCTAACTTATTAGGGAAAATGTTTGCGGAAAACTCGACCCTCGACGACGGGGGTGCTGTTCCGCCGTCGGTTCCTCACTGCGGCTTCTATATGAAAAAGCTGAGGATCCGGCATCGGGATGTACTCCACGTCATACGGGGGCTCGATGTTAACAAAGCTAGTGGACCTGATGGAATACCTGCCCTGGTATTGCAGAGGTGTGCTGCGGAAATAGTTCCAGTTTTGACAAAGCTCTTCAAAATGTCCCTGAAGTGTGGCACTGTGCCCTCTGGTTGGAAAAAAGCGGTAATTCACCCTATTCCCAAGAAAGGTGACCGCTCCAACCCGGCCAACTACCGCCCCATAGCGATCACATCAGTTCTGTCCAAAGTGATGGAACGTGTGATCAACGACAAACTGCTCACATACCTCGAGAAGAACAAAATTATCAACGACCGTCAATACGGATTCCGGCGGAACCGCTCGTGCGGTGATCTTCTCGCGTATGTGACGCATGTTTGGGGGCGGTGCCTGGAACGTCACGGTGAGACCCAAACGGTCGCACTAGACATATCCAAGGCCTTTGACCGGGTCTGGCACCGAGGACTTGTCAACAAATTGCATTCTTACGGACTTCCCGCATCCCTGTGTACGTGGATTGCTGACTTTTTAAGGGATAGGTCGATTCAGGCGGTTGCTGACGGTTTCACCTCTTCCTCGCACTCCATAAATGCTGGCGTCCCACAGGGATCGGTTCTGTCTCCGACTTTGTTTTTGTTGCACATCAATGACCTTTTGACATGTGCACCGATTCATTGTTACGCGGATGACAGTACAGTTCATGATAGCTTTTTGTTTGACAAGCCCCCAAAGGGCACACAAACTCCAACGGCTCGGAGGGCTTTGAAGCAGAGAATGGACGGTTATCTCGAGAGTATTTCCTCCTGGGGTAAAAATAATCTCGTCGAATTTAATGTTTCAAAGACCCAATCCTGTCTGATTACGTCTAAAAGGGATCCAAATGATAATCTAGTCTCCTTCAACGGAAGCAATCTTCCGAACAGGCCTTCCATTGATATGCTTGGTGTAACTATAAGTGACCAGCTCAGGTACGGGGGCTCCATCGAAGCTAGAGTAAAGTTGGCCTCTCAGAAGCTGGGCGTACTGTACAGGGCCCGCAGATACTTTAATAGTACACAACTGCTCACCCTGTACAAATCGCAAGTGCGCCCTACTGTCGAATTTGGCAGCCATCTCTGGTCTGGAGCCCCAAAATACCTGAAAAAAACCCTCGACTCTGTGCAGAAACGGGCGGTCCGTTTGATAGATTCCCCAATCTTAACAAACGGACTGCAATCTTTAGAGCACAGGCGTCAGGTAGGTATGCTGTCCTTGTTCTATCGGTATTACAATGGAAGATGCTCTGAGGAACTAGCGTCATTGATCCCTTCGGCACCGGTGCGTAGTCGGGATACACGCCAAACGCGCGCCCAACATTTGTACACAGTTGACACTTGTCACATGAGAACGGGTCGCTTCTATGATTCGTTCTTAAGTTCAACAGCTCGGCTGTGGAACGAACTGCCGGCCTCTGTGTTTCCTCCCTCCTACAACATGGGACTCTTCAAGACCCATGTTCACTCCTTCCTCTCCACAAAAAGACCCTCCACACAGCATCCCCAAAGATGACATAGGCCCTGAGGGAAATTATTTTCTTCAGGGCCTCCTGTGTGGAGTAAATATAAAAAAAAAAAAAATGGAAAACATATCTGTATTGGTAGATATACGCATGCATTATCAGCATCAGTGGTTGTCTATATCCTGTATTTATTAGTAGTAGATATACGTCATCCAATGATTAATGAGATGAAAAGTAAAATATAACGTAGAAGAAAAACTGACAAATAAATCTCTAAACGATGCAAAATTAAAATAATGAAAAACGAGACTTGCTGTCCCCCTTCCGCTAGGGACAATAAGTAGAGTTCAATCGTTAAAACCTAATGACAAAAAGGCAAAGTTCCTCGCCGATGGAAGCTTATACCGATGCGCAAATACGGTTGATGCTATGCTTGTTATTGGAGGCAACTCTCGCTGCTTTACCTATTATACTCTGTGCCCAAACCTTATTATTTCAGTCTGATCCTTTTTTTCTTTATCGAGACAAATTCCCCGCAAACATGTTCGTAAGCTCAGCCTCGCATTATTGGTTTATTTATGGGACAATGACAAATTTACATCTTATGAAGTGGGTACCCAACGTCTACCATCAGTGTCCAGACGGTCTGAAATTTTCTGCCCCATTAAGTCTGTGGTATATTTAAATACAAAAGAACGGATATCGGATGAATTATTCAATTACATGTACAGGGTTACTAGTATTTGATGCTAAATATGGAATTTCGTAAGGATGATTTTTAAAACAAAAGCGTTATACAGAGATATAAAGAGAAAAATATGATTGAAGAACGGCTGTATCGACATTCGACATAATAACGATCGTAACCTAACCTAACCTAAACCAACAGCGTTCCTCTGCTTTTTGTCTGAGCATAGCGAAGTCCTGTGACATTTCATTTGTCTGTAAATTGTTTGTTACATTCCGGTTCTAATTACCTTTTTATCCCCCGAGAGTTTGCATGAACGTGGATTCTACTACGAGCTGTCAAATCGGAATGGTTAATATTATGGTACCTACCGGCCTTGAACAGTTTCAAAAAAGAATTTTCTTTGAGATGTTGATTTTTTATTGGACAAATTGTATAATTCCTTATTTGAAATTTTAAAAAAAATGTATGGTAAAATTTTTATGGTTGATAATTATTAAGAAGGTAGGTATTTAAGTACCTACTTTCGAAGATTATGATTTCTGAGGAAATTTTGACTTAAGAAAACAAACATGCTTTTTTGGACGCGAGGTTTACTGTTCACAGGACTACTAGTTTATCACCCCATTTGGCCGAACCCAACATAGCTCTATCTGTTGGGTAAGGTTTTTAAAAGAACAGAATTATAATTTCAATTTAACAGGCTGTTCGAGATGGACACAGTATGGTAGAAAAATTTTAATAAAATTCTACTGTCCCAAACATCAAAAACTTAGGATTGTGCGTAGTAGTATTTTTTTACATTAACCCCACAAAAGAAGCTCTGAAGAAAATAATTTCACTCAGGGCCTATGTCATCTTTGGGAATGCTGCGTAGGGGGTATTTTTAAGGATATGAAGTTCTGGGAAGGAAAAAGGTATGAGGGGTGGGTAGAAATCTACAGATCAGTGTACGTCTGAAAAAAAACGGCCTATAACCCTACCCTAACCCACGTAATATATTTAAACTAGTTTTTTTTTCATCACTTTTCATGACTTTATATCACTTTTTAAAGGTGTATTGAATTGTCATTTTGATAAGTTATTCGGTCACCTTAAAAATCACTGGAATATTCTTTAAGTTTATACTCCACTTTGGTAGGCGGGAATGGGTACCGCCGCCCTGGGAACCATTTATTGGATGACCAACACCTCTGCCACAGGTCACCCCAAGTGGTTCGCTACGTTTGGTGACTTAGCAGGGGTGCCCGGGTTCATGGGTTAAGGTTTGCCCAGGTCTTGGTGGCGGGTGCGTCGGCCCACCTTCTGCGTGGCGGGCCGGTTGGGAGATGCTGGTTGAGGGAGACCCTTTACAACCGGTTACCGCTGTCCGGGCCGCTCGATAGTACAGGGGCCCGACCCTCAGGCTCACGACTAAGGGTGGGCTGCCCCATCAGCGAGTGTAAAAACCCCGCCACTGCTGTTGTGCCGGTTCGTGACCGGAGGGGACCCAGCAGCAGCGTTTGGGGCGCATTGGATGCCCTCTCCAGCCGGACTCTCCCAGCCTATCGCCTAGCACCGCAGTGGGTGGGCTGAAACCAAACGCTCATCACTCCTGGACAGCCTGAACCCCATATTCCTACCCACCCCTCACACCTTTCCATTCCAGACCTTCCTTTCACTTCATACCCTTAAAAACAAAAAAAAAACAAAAAAAAAAATAAAATCATGAATATACATAAAAACAAACATAACATCTTTACAGCGGCGAGTAGCAGGCGTCCCCGGTGCGGGCCAAAACTGTTGGTAAATTTTGCCAACATTCGCGGCCTGCACACAAATTTAAATTCCGTCCATCACCATCTTTTGTCCCAACGTCCCAACCTTCTTTTCCTATCCGAAACTCAGATAGTCGAGCCGCCAGACTCCTCCTATCTGGACTGCCCGGGCTTTACCCTCGCAAGCAAATTCCGACTGAAAGGAGGAGTCTGCCTCTATAGTCGAGCTGACGTCAACTGTGTGCGACTATTGAGTCTGGAAAACTCCAGATTCGACGTAATGTGGGTGCGCGTCAATCTTGCCAGTACGGCAAGATTCTACGCATGTCTATACCGCTCACCGAACCATAGCGAATCAGACACTTCCGAGCTCTTCAAACATTTGAGCGATACTATTGATGATCTCTTGCCCCGCTACCCTTCGGCCGAGTTTGTTGTTCTGGGGGACTTCAACGTTCATAACGAACCATGGTTGAAGTTCTCAGGCCCAACGGACTCGGCTGGCCGACAGGCGGAATCCTTTGCCATTTGCTACGGATTAGAGCAATTGGTTCAGGAGCCTACAAGGGTTCCTGATGTCCAGACTCACCGCTCCAATCTGTTAGACCTATTCTTAACTACTGTGCCACACGGTTATAAGATTGACGTCACAGCGCCTCTGGGATCATCTGACCACTGCCTAGTGACGACATCAATCCCCGTTAGCCTCAGACCAACCAATGAGAGGCTGAGGAGAAAAGTGTGGCACTATAGGTCAGCAGATTGGTTCGGTATGCGGGCCCATTTCAATGCTTTTCCGTGGTCAGCTGTTTGTTTTCGGACTTCGGACCCTTCAAGATGTGCCCAGGAGATTGGTGAAGTCATCAATTCGGCGATGGATGGCTTCATACAATCGACTACTAAAGAAACTGGTGTGGGCTCAAAGCCGTGGTTCAGTCGACAATGCTCCGAAGCAGTTCGACGAAAAAACGCGGCTTACCGAGCCTACAACACATCTCGAACGCCCGAAAGCAGATCAGCATACAACAAATCGGCAAAGGAATGCAAGAGAATCATCAATAGGTCAAAATTCGAACACGACCTGCAGATCAGCAAAAAGCTGGCTGCCTGCCCGCATGGCAGCAGAGCATTCTGGTCGCTTGCGGGCTCAATAGGTCGAAATTTTTGCAAACCCAGTTTGCCACCTCTTACCAGACCTGACGGCTCACTAGCAAACACCGCCACCGAAAAGGCAAACCTTTTAGGGAAAATGTTTGCGGAAAACTCGACCCTCGACGACGGGGGTGCTATTCCGCCGTCGGTTCCTCACTGCGGCTTCTATATGAAAAAGCTGAGGATCCGGCATCGGGATGTACTCCACGTCATACGGGGGCTCGATGTTAACAAAGCTAGTGGACCTGATGGAATACCTGCCCTGGTATTGCAGAGGTGTGCTGCGGAAATAGTTCCAGTTTTGACAAAGCTCTTCAAAATGTCCCTGAAGTGTGGCACTGTGCCCTCTGGTTGGAAAAAAGCGGTAATTCACCCTATTCCCAAGAAAGGTGACCGCTCCAACCCGGCCAACTACCGCCCCATAGCGATCACATCAGTTCTGTCCAAAGTGATGGAACGTGTGATCAACGACAAACTGCTCACATACCTCGAGAAGAACAAAATTATCAACGACCGTCAATACGGATTCCGGCGGAACCGCTCGTGCGGTGATCTTCTCGCGTATGTGACGCATGTTTGGGGGCGGTGCCTGGAACGTCACGGTGAGACCCAAACGGTCGCACTAGACATATCCAAGGCCTTTGACCGGGTCTGGCACCGAGGACTTGTCAACAAATTGCATTCTTACGGACTTCCCGCATCCCTGTGTACGTGGATTGCTGACTTTTTAAGGGATAGGTCGATTCAGGCGGTTGCTGACGGTTTCACCTCTTCCTCGCACTCCATAAATGCTGGCGTCCCACAGGGATCGGTTCTGTCTCCGACTTTGTTTTTGTTGCACATCAATGACCTTTTGACATGTGCACCGATTCATTGTTACGCGGATGACAGTACAGTTCATGATAGCTTTTTGTTTGACAAGCCCCCAAAGGGCACACAAACTCCAACGGCTCGGAGGGCTTTGAAGCAGAGAATGGACGGTTATCTCGAGAGTATTTCCTCCTGGGGTAAAAATAATCTCGTCGAATTTAATGTTTCAAAGACCCAATCCTGTCTGATTACGTCTAAAAGGGATCCAAATGATAATCTAGTCTCCTTCAACGGAAGCAATCTTCCGAACAGGCCTTCCATTGATATGCTTGGTGTAACTATAAGTGACCAGCTCAGGTACGGGGGCTCCATCGAAGCTAGAGTAAAGTTGGCCTCTCAGAAGCTGGGCGTACTGTACAGGGCCCGCAGATACTTTAATAGTACACAACTGCTCACCCTGTACAAATCGCAAGTGCGCCCTACTGTCGAATTTGGCAGCCATCTCTGGTCTGGAGCCCCAAAATACCTGAAAAAAACCCTTGACTCTGTGCAGAAACGGGCGGTCCGTTTGATAAATTCCCCAATCTTAACAAACGGACTGCAATCTATTGGTGTTCTATCGGTATTACAATGGAAGATGCTCTGAGGAACTAGCGTCATTGATCCCTTCGGCACCGGTGCGTAGTCGGGATACACGCCAAACGCGCGCCCAACATTTGTACACAGTTGACACTTGTCACATGAGAACGGGTCGCTTCTATGATTCGTTCTTAAGTTCAACAGCTCGGCTGTGGAACGAACTGCCGGCCTCTGTGTTTCCTCCCTCCTACAACATGGGACTCTTCAAGACCCATGTTCACTCCTTCCTCTCCACAAAAAGACCCTCCACACAGCATCCCCAAAGATGACATAGGCCCTGAGGGAAATTATTTTCTTCAGGGCCTCCTGTGTGGAGTAAATATAAAAAAAAAAAAAAAAAAAAAAAAAAAAAAAAAAATACGATTATTAGAAAAGTTTTACAGCGTTCTCTTTATTTAAAAAAAAAGTTTTTTTTTTCATTTTCGTGTAATTTTCTTCTGAAATCGATTAACGAGTTTGATGCATGCTGTATGCAAGCGATTCATCTGTGTGAGTGTTGTGTTTGACTCAACTCTCGTTGCGACACTAATTATAGCATGTTCTTTTCCCCAGTCTTCGACTAAAGCAACGGATTAATTCAGTAAACACCTATTAAGACAGACGTTATACGGAGTGAAATCAAGAATTAAAATCAAAAATAAAAAAGATGCTGACACACAAGAACAAGCAATAAAAAAATCTATGCAAGTCTGTCGTATAGTTATTTATGCTTGGCATACATTATTTTACTCCGAACAAGCTTTTTTTCTGTGTCAGTTTATCGTGTAAATCTTTTTGCACCGTTTGCACAGCACATGTTGTTAGGCAAATTAAAAAATATATTTTCCGGTCTTTGCCTCAACAGCTAATTATCTGGTTATTTTCAAACATGTACTTGCTATTGATTGACTAATTATTTTTATAAAGTCAGTGATTCCCAAAGTTTCGAATTAAAAATTCCCTCAGGAGGCGATGGAGTTATCCTGGGGGCGGTGATGGGTCATGCATGTGTGATGTTTATGTATAATAATATTAACTTTTAAAACTTTTATTTAAAAATGTATATATGATATATAAGTTAGTTAGCAATGTAATAGAAAGAGAGAAACAGCGGAGGTCGAAGCGGCAGAGCTGAGATAGGGATTTAAAATATGTAAAGACAATACATATTCATGCCTTAATAAGCTACAAATGGTTTATTTACCAAGATAACGTATAAAATGCAATTTCATTCACAAAATCTACACTAGCGACTCCACTGACTGCAAAGCTTTATGTGTCAATCTATTCCATTAGTCAATTTTTAAGACTAAGGTTAAGATAAACGTGGGATCTTCATGTTGTAAAACGTTGAAAAAGTTAACGAGTTTTTCTGAAGAGGGGCCGTCGAAGTAATATATCTTTAAAATGAGGGGGGCGGTGAACAGAATAATAAAAGTTTGAGCATCTCTGCACTAAGTGAATCACGACCGGTATACGAACAGATTCAGAATAAAGCTGTTTCCTTTCAATAACTCAATTAAAACGTTTAACCATTTAAAATGACAAAGACATGTGACGCGGCGCGCAAAAACGGCAAGGGGAATAATGAAATTAATCATTATTTCATTATGTGTCTGTTTATGTGGAACAGGTGTTACATACTAGCAGTAATTATTACTAAATTACTAAGCAACATGACATGCTTCACGGAACAACTCTCGTTTTTATTTTTCTAATGCCTCATTCGCATAAGGAGTTTTTTTAACGTTATTCGTCGGCATCTCCATCCATACGGTCTAGCGATTGGGTTGAAGTTTTTTTCAATCCCGGTGGGTATGACGCGACGTCCCGCTAGCAGACGGACGGATTTAGTTTGATACTATGGGGCGTTCCGACTTTCTCCCTTCGACTCCCTTCTCTATACAAGTTATATTATGCTTGGTGAAAATTCCTTTACATTTAGGGTTGAGAGAGTTTGCTTGCTGACAAAGATATTATAGTATTCTAATATCTTTGCTTGCCGATGAGATGTTTCCTCAGGAGATACTTTAGAAGCGAGGGAGTCAGAGTGCTACTCTTTTCAACTTAGTATCGACTCGGGCACAGATGTCAAATAATCCCATTGGATTTTGCTGTATACCAGAATTCCAACGCAACAAACTTTAATATTTATTCAATAAATGATATCTCTAAATAATATAAAATAAAGTCGCTATCCGCGTCTGTTTGTGTGCTTAGTTCTTCTAAACTACGCAACGGATATTGATGTGATTTTCACTGCCATTTAGAGAATTTCCGCGAACGACATCAACGAACGGAGTCGCCGGTGGCGCCGGTCACCGCACACCCGCAACAATTCGGTTATCGGCGCGCCAACTTAAAGCGCTCCTTGAGTTTTTTAGCATTCAAAAGCCAATTTACACGACTACTGAGTATGGTAAAACCCTATTTGCCATTGCGTTCCCTACCTTTTACAGTAAGACTTGTACATCATCTTAGTGTGCATGTCGGCATTTTGTAGTTATCGCCGGAGACATGTGCTCGGCGAGCGCTTGTAACATCTCACAGTTGACAATGAACCGATTTAAATGGCCCATACTTCTAAATGTTGGCTCTATCTATATACCTCAATGGTAAACCCGTGATTTTTTATTCCAATAAACTTGAACATATTATTATGAGGTGTACATCATTTTAATTAGCAAACAAGTGCCCAGCGTTTGATGTGGGTGTCCGGGCGCCAACCCCACGCTGTGGGAGTCTCGCCGCCGAACATTTAACTCTCCTGTGAATGAGGATCAAGCTGTACTTTGAAACGTAGTATGCAAGAGTCTAGACTTGACGGACTCGCCTACGCCGATTTCAAAACAGATTTTCAATCTAAAATAGTATATTACAAAGTTTTATAACATGTCAGAACTGTTTTTATTGCATCCAATAACGTGTCTTGGACACTTCGTAGGTGGGGAAAATGATAGTGATCGTGGTTTTATTGGTGAGCCCTATTAACAGATAATTCCTAGAAGTGATATCTAATCTGATTTGAAAGAAAATTTATACAGGTTGTCCAGGATTAAAGTGCGCCAACTTCGGGAGGTGTTTCTATATGATGGTAGAAGTAAAAAATAAGAATATTTTTTTTCGAAATTCCACCTTTTTTTTCCCTTACAAAAATATTTTTACATAGAAGATTCTCAAACAAACAATTCAACTTATTTTTACCTCAAAACTACCATAAAACGTTGGAATTTTGAAAAAAACTTATATTAACTTGTACTATAATGTAGAATCACCCCTCCGAAGTTAGCGCACTTTACCCCCGGAAACTATGTATAAACTGGTGACATCAGTTTTCTTTCAAATTGAAATAGATAACACTTCTAGAGATTAAGTATTCAGTGGTTTCTTTCTGATTTTTTTCCTTATCTTTTTGAAATCCAATGTGCTATGTATAGCGATGGGTCATGAATCATTTATTAAGAAATCCACGATACCAGCTTAATATGTTCGTACTAGAGTCGAAGCCATTGAACGACGGCTCAAATGAACGAGAGCCGTTAGCTCGGAGCGTATTTAAAATTATTGGTAATCCGGTTAGAAACGGGAATGCAGGCCTTGAGGAAGCTACAAGCCAAAATTGTATATATTCTTGGTATACCTTATATTGTAGGTAATAGGCATTAAAATGGCTTGACAAACAAACGGAGTCTAGAAACGTTCGATTTCAAGCACAAAACTGGTTTAATTTATTTTGTAAATAATTTTATAAGAAAGCAAAAAAGTTAATCAAGTGAAACTGTCACAGATAATCTTGGCTATAATACTGTATAATTTTTACACGTTCATACATTTCTATTGAAAAAATGTTTTTTTACTAGTTTTTACATTTATATTTTGTATTGAGTAATTTATTTTTTAATTTGTATTCTACTCAAGCGAAACGATAGGAAAACCTTAAATTTATCTAAAGCATATTTTTTGGAATTCATAATTTACACCAATTCGTTATAAATATTAATCAAAATAGTGATCAAAATTCGCCTTAAGGAATGAATTAACAGGTTTCATAATAAACTTTTGTAAATAACGAATATATTATCACCATGTCATGAAATTATTATTTTTTTTTATTGTTCTTGTTTTACCCCGTTAAACTACAATCAAGCAGTTTGTCAACAGGATGCATATGTTCAATTACAATGTAAATATGTATACATAATATTATTACTAATTATAAATATACATTAAATTGTTGCTGCTTATAAGATTCAGATTATTATTATTGGCACACATAGTCTAAAATTACACTAAATGTACATGCTAAGAAATAACAACTATTGATCGACAGCGATGATTAGTATAAAGTATTTCTACTTATGAGCAACGTTTTCAGCATGTATCTGAGTCTACTTGGGAATTTACCATGATTTTATGTAACTTGGCAACATGTTGAACATTTTGGGCACGTTATGTTCTAGGGTACACTGTCCGTATTTATTGTCATATTTTGGAACTAGCATACCTTCATTTTTTGTGAACCTAGTGTTGTGGTCATGTTCCAATTTATTTTTATATTCAGAGTTCTGAATCAATATTTTGTCCCATAGTAAGGCCTGCACAGGCAAGATATTTAAGTTTCGGTACAACAATGAAATGTTACGTCTTTTACGATTCAACAACTTTCAAAGATAATGTTCAGGTTCTGTGGAAGTTCTTTTTCAAGTTCTGATATTATATTATCATCTAAATATTTGTGTATTAAAGTATGTACGTACTTGTATCTCCTACTTTTATCCCCTTCTAGAGCTTGTAATAATGTTATACTTTCTGTTGTCATTTTACGTTCAAATGCCAAAATTAATTGTTATAAAAAAACTGTTTATTTGATTATGCTATTATTATATGTGAATCGATCGGCTCATGATGTAATAACAGGGCTTTAATAAAAAATTCACAGAACTTGAATTTTAATTTTGAATTTTGACGAAACTGTTCAAATTCTGTGAAATAACCCGTTCTAATCAATTGAAAATGTAACAAATCAAACAACCGGATTAAATTAGCTTATCTAAATAAAACACAAAGAAGTGTACTAAAAAACGTGGTGTAAATATTACGCGGCGCGTAATGTCAAAACACTAAAAACATGACTTATTAGCATGGCGTTTATTTGGTTAAAATGGTCTTAAACCATGCTCAAGGCCGGCTTTACCACACCAACGTTGAACGGGCGTGTAAGAACCTAATTAGTAAGACGGTAACACATTATTTATAACACAAATCAGCTCGGGTGAACCTCGCAGATACCGAGAATTAAGCGTATCTTTATAAATAAATTAATCCGTGACTAATTAATTTATCTGGTCAGCTGTTCGAATGATACACACTTGTGTCCACATTTAAAGAAACGTGCGAAAACACAACAAGGCAAATAATATAATGCAACTGCTTTGGTTGGGCTTACAGCTGAGGGTCGAGTGTTTGCATTCGGTCACAGGTTCTCAAACTTACTTTCAATTTCAAGTGAGGACCAAAGAGTTATATGAAATATAAGAATCGCCCACACAGACGGAAACTAACCTAAAACATTAGTTTTTTGAAAAGTAGACCTAACTAACTAACTAACCATCACGCCGTTTCCCCGCAGGGGTAGGCATAGAGAACGGACCGCCAAACACCTCGGTCTTGGCACATACTCCTTGCCTCATTCACATTCATACATCGTCTCATACATACTCTTCTATTATTCTGACTCTTGACATGGCCCGACTCAAGTATCTGATTCACTTGATCGTGCCATGTCTTCCTCGGGCGTCCCCGACTTCTGCTACCATTCACATTTGCATCGTATATTCTCCTTACACTCCTTTCTTCGCTCATTCGCTCTACATGCCCAAACCATCTAAGCGTCCCTTTCTTGATCTTACTCATTACGCTTACATCAGCCTTGCACTCTTTGCGGATCTCCACATTCCTCACACGATCATACATGGTTTTACCACACATACGCCTCAGGGATCTCATTTCAACAGCATTCAATCTACTTTCTACCTTTCTCTGCCAGTTCCATGCCTCACTTCCATACATCAAGGTAGGTACCAGCACTCCATTGTGGACTGTTAACTTCAGTTCAGTTCAGTTCAGTTCAGGAAAGGAGACCTCGCGTCCAAAAAAGATTTTCCTAATTTAATAAATCGAAACCAATATTTTTTTCTGAATCATAAATTTTGTAAGTAGGTACTTATACCTACATACTTAATTACAAACCAATAATGGGTTATCTAACATTTTTTTTAAATTTAAAACTAGCAGCACTAGGTGCTCTGTTGCTCTTACGTCCAACAGATGGCACCGTTTAAAAAAAAACACGTTTTTACCTGTCACAGGTGACATCTATATAATATAGGTATATAAAAACACACGTTTATTTGAATGCAAAATTGTGTCAAAATTTCAAAGCAATCAGTGAAGAGCTTTCAGAGATTTAAGATTTTGAACAAACGAACAAAAGTCAGGTGTCGAGAGGTAAGGCTCTCGACTAGCAAGCCGGAGGTCGCGAGGTCAAAACCCGGCGTGCGCAAGTAAATTTGATGTAATTAATTTAAAATTAATTAGATTAGCTCCAGAATGATATTCAGAAACTCTCAGTATCGCCCTGGTGTAAAACAACCATTCAGAATTGAAACGTTGCTTGAAATGGCTTTGGCCGTGTTCGGTGACCAGATATGAATAGCCAGGTACTTCCACACCTTCCTCTTCCCCATCTCCTTCGCCTCCCCACTACCTTCAGTCTCACAACATACCCCAAATGGTGGTGCCATAGTTTCACCGGCTCCAGACGGTTGAGATCAGTGGGACTCTTCTGCAGTTTAACATTTAAAAAAAATTGAAACGGAACGTACAAACAAATTTACACAACTGGCAATGGCAGTTTGTCTAAGTTTCAAATCAGCGTTTTGGGCAGATTTGTTCCGCCAAGAATACGTAACGCGACGAAAGCAATTAATGAACGTCACTTTGACCTCTGTATGTAGATGTGACTGTTTAGAATTATCACTTTGTTAGAATAAGGTACCCCCTGGCAAATAATACTTGGTGGGTAGCGATACAATGTTGGGAACCCGTGCTTTATGTATTTTACATTAAATTTGTCACAGCGCCAGAAAACGTAAAAAGATCACAATTAAATTAATAAATATTGAACCTATTTTTAGTCCAGAGTCATTGTTACCATGAAATACAGTACAGTAATCCCATGTTATCCGCGGTTTTTGTTATCTACAGGAGTGAACGTAATAAAAAATGGCACTAATCGTGTTTAGTGGCTAGATCTGATTAGCCTGTTACTTCCCAACCTTAATTTTTTCATAATATCCTTCCCTCGCCCTTTTCTATAGTTTTATAACATTTGGTCGCGATGATTGATATCCAGACCATCGGTCTGTAACGTAAGAAATCGGAATCTATATTCACTGGCAACCCTGTTGCATCTGTCTGTGATTTTTTTTTTTCTTAGTAATATTTCGAGATAATGATATCCTCACTGGGATCTCCCGTGCTGAGGATGTCATTTACATATAATAATTTAATTATAAGAAATTAATATTACAACAAAGTAACATATGAATTTAATTATAAACATATATCATGTGGTATAATTTTTTTTTAAGTAATTTTAAAATAAGTAAGATAGTATTTTTTTGTATAGTTCAGTTTAGTAGATTCGGTTTTAGTCTGTGTTTGATATCAGTATATTTTCTATTTCAGATCTCCCTATATTAAGTATCCAGCTTTTTATTTGAGATTTAAATGTTAAAATGTTGAGGTTTTTGAGTGAGAGTGGTATTTTACTGTAGAGTTTAATACTATGATATAAGAAGCTTTTTTGCCCAAAAGTTGTATTAGTAGTTATTTGTTGGATAAGCTTTTGACCATGAGATCTAGTGTTTCTATTGTACGTGTTTGTTGTTATTTCTTGGGTTTCGTACTTATGAATGTAATTGAGTATAGTTTTAGAATATACTCATTCCAAAACGTTAGATGGCTACGTAAAAGTTAAAAATATTAATAAATTGACAATGCACTTTTTGACACTAAAAGGGAGTTAATTAGGTCATGAGGTCATTAGCCATACATAACTAACAACTTTTGTTTCTCGCAGATGCAACGGAATCAATTGATTGCATATTAGGTGAAAGTCTATGGATTGTGTTTACGATTTCTTTCAGTTCTGAGAGCTTAGTTAGTTCTCCCCATTAATAAGCCAGATATGTTGCATAACGAACCACATTATCCAAAAAGTCGTGCATATTGACAGCTTATCTGATACCTTGGGACCGCGATAAAAGTAGCGGCATTTGTTGACCGACTGTCGGAATCATATACTGACCGTGCTCGCAAATATCGTGTTGATATAGAGCTTTATCGATCGTCAGTACTAAACCTCTTTACCTACTATACCAACGGACCTTCAGTGGCAGGACCATAAATAAACCAATCACAGCAGGACTGAAAAATGAGAGCTGAAGAGGAAGCTACAAGCCAAAAATGTGTATATTCTTAGTATACCTTATATCATAGGTAATAGGCATTAAAATCGCTTGACAAACGGAGTCTAGAAACGTTCGATTTCAAGCACAGAACTGGTTTTAATTTATTATGTAAATAATTTTATAAGAAAACAAAAGAGTTAATCAAGTGAAACTGTCACAGATAATCTTAGCTATAATACTGTAGTTTTTAAAGTTGTTTCCTTTACGCGTTCATACATTTCTATTGAAAATAATATTTTTTAGTAGTTTACATTTATATATTTTATTGAGTAATTTATTTTTTCATTTGTATTCTACTCAAGCGAAACGATAGGAAAACCTTCAATTTATGTAAAGCATATTTTTTGGTATTCATAATGTACACCAATTCGTTATAAAGATTAATCAAAATAGTAATTTAGCATTAAGCTTCGCCTGAAGACTAAACCTCGGTGGTAGTGAGGTATATAATAAAAATACAGATCGATTTATTCAACTTTGCAGTCGATGAAGTTCGATCGTTAGTTCCTACTTTGGTTGCCTGAATAGTTAGCGCGTCATTCTGTATGCTGGTGATTCATTAATATTATCTAAATTCGACGAGAATTCTTGATTAAATAGCGAGATTAAACAATTATAGTATCATAAACAACGGTTCATTAGGTTTTGAAATATGACTGTCAGTCTGAGGTAAATTAAACGAGACAGGATTGTAAACAGATTTCGCTTTTTATAATCAATTCGCAGTGTAGCGAGTTACAAAAAAATAATAATAAAATACTCTTTGTTATTCGGGGTAGCGGTTATTTTTGCACTGGCATGCCTCGATACAAAGGACTATCCCATTAAAACCGTGGATTTACGAATTCACCCATTTTTTCAAATAAGAAATTTCCTCAATTATTTATTAGACATTTACAGTCCCTCTCACCGTTTGCACCTTCAATTCTTTCAACATTGTTCTAAACAACTTCTCTAAATGGTATAAAATAAAGTCGCTATCCGCGTCTGTCTGTTTGTGCGCTTAATTCTTCTGAACTACGCCACGGATTTTGATTTTGAGGGTTTTCACTATCATTTAGAGAATTTCTTCCGGAAAGTTTTTATATATAATACATGCATATTGTATTTATAGAAAGTAGAGAAATGACGATGTTTTGTAATCAAGTAATAAAAATATATTTTCGGGCGCTTACATTGCTAACGCTGGCTAAACCTTATGAGATACATCAAAATAATGTACTACGGAATTGTATATCTTAAAAAGAACTAGAAAAAAGTCCGTGGTGGTAAATGTATATCTCCTAAGCATAACGCCCAGCAACACCGCTAGTTTTTTTTAATAATTTTTCGTAAAAACAAATACAAACAGTTTTAGAAACTGGATAAAATTATCTTTCCGGAGTATGTATTTAAAATA
Organism: Hesperophylax consimilis; assembly: GCF_061612785.1. Classification (NCBI taxonomy): domain Eukaryota; kingdom Metazoa; phylum Arthropoda; class Insecta; order Trichoptera; family Limnephilidae; genus Hesperophylax; species Hesperophylax consimilis. The sequence continues at coordinate 8,432,604 of NC_142857.1, forward strand.
AACATTACTAATTCTAAATAATAAAGTATTAATATGAAACGTGAAAATTTTAACAAATACGATAAACACATACTCCAAACATAGAAAAAATGAGAGAACCCGATATTTCGAAAATACATTGGTTTGGTTTGGGGAATTTGTAAGAAAACTGTAACTTCACTTTTTATCTCGTATGTTACAGTAAACAATAAGAAATATTTTTTTAAAGATAAACCGAATGTTACGGTAGCGGCGCGAAATATGAATCGTTCACTTAGGCTATCTTTAGAATTTTATTCATGGCATCCAGTATAAATATTTAAGGCAAACTGGAAAGAATTATTATTTCTCTTTCTAACGTCGAAAAAATTACGTATTTCCTCAAAATAGAAATACTTATGTATACTATATGACATTAAAACGATGGAGAGGTTAGAACTCACGTGCTTAACTCCCCAGAATGTACTTTATGTGGTCTAGAAGAATTCGTTTCAATTCTGAATGGTGGTGTAACACAGGGCGCTACTGAGAGTATCATCCACTCTCTAACAACGCACACATTTTCCTTTACCTTCAACAGTTTGCTCTGAAGCTACTGAATAATTTATTTTATTTCTCACGCTACCGCAGAAAGTGCAGATCATTGTGCATAAATAAGTCAGTCATTATGACTTATTTGCATTCGTCATGATTCGAACTTATGACCCTCATGATCAGAAACCAAGCACTTTGCCTCTAAGTATTTGTTCAGTTGTGATAGGTGTAACGCTACTTATTTTAAAAGTGATAATAAAACATTTATTTTATTTTTATAAAGCACAATCAAATTTGATAATGTCAACTACGTTTTATTATGTTATTCAAGTTTTTTTATTTGTATTACAGTGACAGCTATTTCTGCTTTCAAGGCCATTATCAAACTAAAAACTTGAACACCGATTGTCACAAACAGTTGTCACAATAATAAAAACTAAAAACATAACATTTTTTTTCATTTGATTTACTTTAAATAAATTAAATACAGCTCTACGAATAAAAAATAATAACAATAAATAAAAGTGTACACATCTTTTGGTCAAAGAAACTATTTATATCAGGCACCACTTATGTTTAATATTCTTGCAAATCATATTAAGTCTAAAAATTCCTTAGTTAAATTTAAAAAGTTAGTTAAGATGTTTGTATTGACAGGCGATTGTCTTAGTATTTTTTCATCTTTGTCCTTTCTTAAATAATACGATTTTATATAAGTCCTTATTGTATAAGAATTATAGAAGTAAAAGTACCCATTTGGTAAAAACTGAATGTCACCCTAGCTGTCTTTATTATCTACTTTGTTTATTCTTGAGAATAATGATTGATTAATAAGTAGTTATGGTTCAAATATTGTTACAATATACTGTCAAATTACCCATCTGGTAACTTATCGAATACATATATTTTTTTTCTTTTTGAAATATTTTGTGTTTGTATTTAGTATTACTTTATGTTTGTGATTACTCCATGTTTGATTCACTCAAATGTAAAATTTTAACCTCGATACAGGCTTAGCTTTGTCCTAGTGAGGTTGATTTTTATGAGAAAAAACATGATTTGTGTATAGTGAGATGCAATAAATAAATAAATATATACGTTTGGTGTAAAGCAGAACAACAAATCTAATTAAACAAACTGCCTAGCTATGCTTCGACTTATTTAATTTATATTGTACTATTCTTAACACATTATTTCCCCATCTTGTATACATCTCTAAATAGTATAAAATAAAGTCACTGTCCGCGTCTGTCTGTTTTTCAAAACTATGCAACGGATGACCGGTCGGTGTCCGAGTTGACAACGCGTTTGGGTCCCACCCAGGCGTAGTGAGTTCAATTCCTCGGCTGGCTAAGTCCTCCATCACAACACAAACAACATTTTCCGCTTACTGTGGTGATAGTAGGAGATTTTCAAATATTTTCAGGTTATTCGTAACCCGGGAATGTTTGTCTTTCTTAAAAAAAAAATGTCGATTTTCAGTGACATCTAGAGAATTTCTTCCGGAAGGTTCACATATGTATCTATGTAACACGAATATTTTATTTACAAAAAGTAGAGAAAAGTCAAAGTTTTGTAATCAAGCCGTAAAAAATATTTTCAGGCGCTTACATTGTTAGCGCTGGCTAAACCTTATGAGAATCATCAAAATAATGTACTACGGAATTGTATATCTTAAAAAGGCCTACAGAAAACTCGTGCTAATTGAAAACTGACGTGATAATTAGTGAAATGTTCGTTGATTTCCAAGAAATAAATATTATTTCTCAAGCCGCTTCTCAGAATGCAAATTATCAAAGTAGACTGGAAAAGAATGTCGAAATATCAGATGAGAGAATAAATAAGGTCAACAGATTGAAAACCGAGCGAAATGTAGTTTAGTTTGTCGTTAACGGAATTTACTTTAACGGTTGTTTTTTATTATAAAATTATTAATATTTATGCTCTTTGTTTCTCGGAAGAATGTATGTATGTATATTTACCACATTGGTCAAATGACGCCAAATTTATAACCAGTTTTTAAACTTATTAGTCCGTTAACTTTTTGTAAAAAGCGGTTATGACGAACGGCCGCGTGGCCTTTTTCATACAAAACTTAAATTTGGGTTTGAGGCCAAAATACACAACCAAACTAATAAATCAAAAGGCGTAGCAAATAATATCAATACGGATTTGTGCTGCTTTATTACTATTTGGCCATTTATGAATTCAAAAATATATTTAAATAAAACATTTTGAGGGGCGTTTATTTTAATAAAATATGACAAAATTTGTATTGGAAAACATATTTATACAACATCACTTAAAATTTCCACACAAAAAAGCTTTTTCACATGTTTTTTAAATTTTATTTTTCATGAAACCAACACAGTAAATAAGGCTTCTATATTAAAAAAAAAATACAAATGACTCATAAGAATATGCCAAAATCACGCAAAATTGAATTAATGATTGCATTATTTATATAGCGCCGTTTTCGTTGGAAAATCACCTCAAGGGCTTTTAACAACTTAGTTCATACATTTAATGTATTCCTATGACTAAGTTAATTCTTATATATCATAATATAAAACACAATTAAATAAACTAGCACATATCCGTACTAGATATTTACTACAACCTTTGATTAAAAAAAGATTAATTAATTTTGTTGGGTAATTCGTTTTGGTCCCAAATCCAAATTTAAGTTTTGTCTGAAAAGTTTCGCGCAGCCTTTCTGTAAAAACAGTTAAAAATTTCAGAAAAATTAAGATTTCAAAATGTAACATTTTCTGGAATTGCTAAACACCAAGTTTTAAAAAAACTACTAAATTAACTACAAAGCAGAAAATCTGATAACACTGAGAGCTCTAGCATCACCAAACATGGTTGTCCTGCCTGGAAACTCGCAGTGTCACTTCCATCATGTTCATCAGAGGAACTACGAGTATTAATTTACTTGTCAAAAATATTTAAAGAAAGACACACATTTCCAGATGCTATCATAAACGGAAAATGTTGCTTGTGCACTGATGAAGGACTTAGCTAGCAGAATAACTGAACGAATTACTTTCCAATTCCATCGCATTATTATAACATATATTATTAAAAAAATATAATGATGTATACAGGTACTACACAGTGTAGGTACACTATGTACTGGTAAAAATCATCACAAATTCAATTTGGTCAATGTTTATACGTGCACGAAAAATCTTTAAAATCCATGCATCCGGTCAGCGAATACATTATTGCAAGTGGATTGAATCCGGTATTTTCGGCTTTGCAAGGTCATTTCGCGGTATGGCTCTCTACATCGCATAAAAGCGATAAGATTTGATTCGATATCGAATTACTATTAAAGTTTAAAACATATGCGTTTAAAACATTCTTGTATATCTTGTTGGCAAAGAGGCAAATAGTTTTGCAAAGCTCTTAGACTCGATTAATTAAAGTTCAGTATTCGAAATTTGGCTCGATTAATTAAAGTTCAGTATTCCAAATGTGACTCGACTAATTAAAGTCCAGTATTTCAAATTTGACTCGATTAATTAAAGTTCAGTATTTCAAATTTGGCTCGATTAATTAAAGTTCAGTATTCCAAATGTGACTCGATTAATTAAAGTTCAGTATTTCAAATTTGACTCGATTAATTAAAGTTCAGTATTCCGAATTTGACTCGATTAATTATAGTTCAGTATTCCAAATGTGACTTGATTAATTAATGTTCAATTTTCCAAATTTGACTCGATTAATTAAAGTTCAGTTTTCCGAATTTGGAATCTCTTGCGCACTTTCCTTGACAACATAAGATTTAGATACATTAAAAATGGCATGCCTCGCAGATGTGAAAAATCGAAATTGAATGAAGGGAAAATGAAAGTAAACAAGTCTTTATATTTTTATAATAAAACAATTAATTCATTATTATTATTAAAATATACACGAATAAAATATTACTAAAAATTCATAATCATGTAGAATATAGATTCATTGCATGGATTCCATTGCCAATTTTAGTGAGAATGGTAGCAAATATACCGCACAGAGTTTTGGCGGCCGGGCGGGAAGAGCCGACGAGTCACGAGACTGGCCGAATGAAGCGTTGTTCCCTGCAAGAGCGTCGTCCCGTCTTACCACGCAATAGTCGGTTTTACCCCCCCCCCCCCCCCCCCTAGGCGCGCTAAAAGATGTTTCACATCAAATATACTTCGTTATTTTAAGATGGGTCTTCGTTAATTTAATTTACAATCGGATGTGATTGGGAAAAAATGTATGAATTGGATATGCATACAATAAAACACTAATTTAAACATACAGCCTTGTGGCATTCCGCCATTTTTTTACCGATTTTCAGAAGACAGATTAAAAAATCTTTGATACTAAACATCATATAGTAACCCCAGAGAGAGGTCGTAGGTGACGTCATCGTTCTTAGATCTTCTGTCTTTTTCGTTTTCATACAAGACGGTTCCATGATAACTCAACACAGTGACTATTCAACACACCTTTAAAAAGTGATATAAAGTCATTAAATACGAAGAAATTTTTTTTAAACCAAATTAACCTACTTAACCCAGTTAATAAAGTTTTTTTCATCCCTTTCCATCTTTATATAACTTTTTAAAGATGTGATGAATTATCATTTTGATGATTTATCCGGTCACCTACAAGACGTGTGAGAAGGAACAGGTCGATCGTCGATAACGTACGTATGACCTCTCTCTTGGACCACTTTAACAAATAAATTGAATATGCAAGTAGCTAAGTAACTGTAATAAAAAATAATTGTTTGATAAAACATAAGAAAAAAAAATAAACATATGCAGATAAGAATACATACACACTTTGTTTCGGAGAAATAATATGAAGTTTGAACTCTATTTTTACGAAATCTTTTTTTTTTATTGAGCATAACGGAAAACATGGAACGAACAATATATGGCCTGTTTTTGACATTTCTAGTTTCCATGGCTCAAGATAGAAATGACGTTGCGAGCATAAAAAAATTGCTTTGATCTAGCAATTCTAAACAGCACAAAGCCTGTGCAAAATTTTATGACGCCAGAGCTCACCGTTCGAGAGGTTATTTTGTTAATTGAGACGAACAAATAAATTTACTCATCTATAGTTGATATTGTAGTTGATCAATGCGAAAAGATGTCCAAATTCAAAACAGGTTAGTAGCCGAGTGGATAAATGCGCTGGGTTTCCAATCTGACGACACGAATTCAACATATCTGCTAGATAAGTCTACCATCATTTTATAAGCAACATTTTCCGCTGGTAATAAGGGCAGTAGGAGAAAATCAAATATTGTCAGGATATTCGCAAGTTATCATTCTTTTCTAAAAAAAAAAATAATTAAAGGAGAAAGAAACGGTATTAAAAATCTTCTGCCTGTACCGTGGTAATAATTCTCTGAATCAAGGAGCGACTCTATTCAAGAACAGAATCCAAACAACAACAAAAAATAAGTTGATAAAAAAATGAGGAATCTTTCCTCCAGACTACAGACTGGGTATTCAAGATCTGCAATAGACAGCCATGGGTATATTTACAAACACGATAAAAGGAAAAGTCTGTGTCCAGGCAAGATATTGCATTATCAGAGAAGCTTTGAAGCTTGATCTTGGGATTGAAGATATTTGTTACGAAGGTTTTGTAGTTTTGAATTTCTTGAATACAAAGATGGGCAAGGGCATATTTACAAAGAGGGCTAAAGGAAAAATCCGTGCCAAGATAAGAAATGTTATATCGGGAAAGCTTTGAAATTTGATGTTGGATTTGGAGATATTTCTTACGAAGGTTTGCTAGTTTAGAATTTATCGCACACAAAGGGCGGAGTGTATTGAAAAATATTACTCGATTAAAAGGATTTATATTATGATACTGCCGCTGAGAAATCCGTTACGACCTCTCTTTTCATTACATGTCTTATTTTTGGGAAAGAGATTACAGATGAGAAAATAAAATCATGATTGAAAAGAACGAATTGAAATAATCTCATCTAACGTAAGTGGAAGATATGCTCTCAGTATCGTCCTGGTGAAATACCGACAAGTGTTTAGTGACCTGAAGTGAACAGCCAGGCACCTTCCAACCTACTTCACATCCCCCTTCAGCCTCACAACTCACAACCCCAATAGGGGTTGTCATAGTTCAAGGCAGTCGGGACTCATTCTCGGTAGGTACTTAATTTATTTTAAATACTTAGGTATACAACATATTCGTAATTTGATTTTGTGCAAAGGAGGGCGGTTCGTCTGATTGAAAAACCTTTGTCAACAGTCCTATTGCTATATCTATTGCTCAGACGCAATGTGGGCATGCTGATTCTGTTCTACAGGTATTTTAATGGAGCCTGCTCTAAGGAGCTAGCAGCATTGAACCAAAAAGGTTTTTTTTTGTTTCTTCTCGGTGAACAAAGTATATGCAGGTATAATAAAGGGTGTTCTTATAATTAGGTGATGAAATTTCCGATAGTAAATTATTGACAAATATGACGCATACGAATTCCTACACGATTCGTAATATTACATGCGTTAGAATATTAACAATACTATTACGCATGGACGTAATCGACAATAAACAAACAATAGACATATGAATAATTGTATACCTACATACGATGACGTACACTATACTAAGAACATGGTTGGTATGCGCTACTGGCGTGCACCCAGCGTTGTTTGACTTTTCTCTACTTTCTATAAATATAATATGCATGTATTTTATTTATAAACATTCCAGAAGAAATTCTCTAAATAATAGTGAAAACCCTATCATACTCCGGTGTGTAGTTTAGAAGAACTAAGCGCACAAACAGACAGACGCGGATTGCGACTTTGTTTTATAGTATTTAAAGACGGAGAAAAAGGAGTATTGCTAATTTATTAAGAATCTCTTAAAATTATTGGTAATCATTGCAGGCCTTATCGAACGAATGAACAAGTTTCATAATAGTAAATTACGAATATATTATCACGATGTTAGAAAACGTGAAGAAAATCCGAATATTTTTGCATTTCGTCGTGATAAATTCAAAAAATTCATAAAAATATTTATTGCACAAAAATACACAGTTCAAAGGGTATAGCTCATAGGTTAAATCCTATTTCTTCCAGCTAACCCAACAAATACACATTATATATTACATAACCCAACAATTACATTTTTACAAATATACGTAAATAAAAAATAAATAAAAAAAAAACAGATGTATTATCAAGTGATAATATACATATATTCAATCGAAAAACTAGTTTACGTACATGATTTATCATTATTTGCTATACATGAAGTAATCAATATTTTTCTTCAATAATAATGATCAGTAGGTAGTTGTAATCTCTCCCGCATTCTCATAAACAGCAAATAGAAAGTGAGGTTATAAGTTACAACAGAGCTCTCAGTGACAGAACCGGTGACAGTGACAGTGGAGTAGATTTGGGGATAGACTGGCGCAGGCCTTCGTTAAAGGTATATTTCAAAGTACCATATCGCATGATTGAAATGAAGTAACGTTGACCTAAAGATTCCAGACAGCAGAAGTTGCGCAATTACAGAGCACACAAACAGAATTGTACTGTATAGTTAAGTTTGTTCACTAACCTACTTTGTTAACAGTTTTGCTTTAATTTATAGCATAATAAATCTTCCATGGTTTTAAAGTTTTCAGGTAATGAACTAACACGAAACGTACCGTAAAGTTTTGTTAGCAAAGTGTACCAAGAGTAACCGAATTAAAACTTTATTCAAGTGCAGCGAACCTCTGAAATAAGATAGGATAGGATAAGCAACCTCTTCTTTTTCAAAATTGACTCTGGTAAATTTAAGAGTACCTACGCGACATACTAGGCACAAGAAACAATTGCTCGCTTAAATTTAGCAAATGAATATACCAATGATATCGAAATTTTTAATATAACAAATTCGATGTAACAATCTATTTTTTATGTGAAGATATTATTTCTGATCATTGCAGTTTATTATAATTATCATTATTTTTTTAATTTTATACGATCGTAAACCACTGTAAATTAAGAAGTTATTTTTTGCAACCATCGTTTTTAATTTATAACAACCTTTACGTTCAAAATTGTAAACATTTAAATGTACCCAATATTATCTTATAATTGTACTCCCGAACAACAGTTATAGGTAAGTTACTTACCTATAACAATGTAAACATACCCCATTTGAGGGTGCTATAGTCTCACTGGCTCTATCGGTTGGTACTGTTGTGCGGTATTCACAAATTGTTTTTTTATAAGGTCATGGTTTCGAAACCGACGTTCCTGGTACGATTGCAGTTCTGGTCTGCTGTCAGCAGTGTAAAGGTTACCCCTGTTATAGGCCACAGTGAGAGGGCACCATTTTTTCTCATTATTTTTAAATATAAACACACATACAAATTTCACAAAAAAACAATGTCAGCACAATCTTAAACGGGGGCATCTTATTTGTGTGTCTGAAAAATAATCGTAAAAATATTGGGCAATTTCTAAAAAAAAAATTATTTATTTATATTCGTTATTTTTTATTTCTAATAGCGGCTATTAGCGCAACAGTCATTCAATATCTACGAACTTGCAGTACCTGCCCAGTTTTTAAATTAATTTGTATGTTATGCACCTACATATCCTAATTTATTTTTTGCCACCGATTAAATTTCAGTGATTAGATTTATAGATATTTTTAACGAATACTACATAGTACGATGAAAAACTCGTAAAAATAAACAATTTCGATATCTCCACAATAACTGAAATAAAGGTCATTCATAAAAACATGTTAAAAGTATGACAAGAAACATAAACAGCCGTCCCAAAAAGAAAGACAGACAGCCTAAAATGTTGTTATTTTACATTACGTGTCTGTTGATTCCAGTCGAATACACAAAACAGGTTGTTTGTTTGCAATTTTGTTAAAGTTCACTTTGGTTTGTTTTAATTTAACTCGAGAACAAGAAGCAAACCTACTTCTAGGACGACACAAACAACACCTGTTAACGAAAAAGAGACAACTGACAACAGGTTTTATAGCACTTAAACTTAATTTTATTGTGAAAATAACACCAGAAAAACTTTAATACTATTTTAAACTATTTTCCAAGAAACGCGATGTAATTTTATAGCAAAGCAAGAAAGTTATTCACCAGTCTACGATCAGAAAGCAGCACAACGGAGACGCTTACTTTCGAAACACAGAAAACACATTCACAATATTCAATATCACAGCTCACGAGTCGATTGTACACAGTTCCGTAGTCCGGTAATTATTTACAATCACGTAGTTCCGGTATTCATCATTATTATGAATAATATTTAAACATTTTAACCACGAGAGCGTTCAAAACTTATACGGCCAACTGTCAGTTGCGCAGACGAGTGCGGGAGGCGGACACAACATAAACATTGGCCTATTTGAAAGAAGATTCCTGCTTTACCGATGCACCATATATAAATTGCCGATTTGAAAGAGATCCCTACATTACCAACACTCCATATAAATAAGACAGAAAGAAGTTCAGTGCAAATACCGATTCACAAGAAGATCCCTACAGTACCGTCAAAGTGAAAGTAAAAATATACAGATGGCACTGCTAGCGCTGACGTCAGTGCTGCTGATATCGAGAGGCGGCAAAGGCGAACTGATTCAAATACTAAAATGCTCAAATGAGGACTGACTCAACGTGAGTGATTTATTTATGGACTCAACTGACCAATCTGGTTTGTTTTTTTTCGATGAAGAAAATGTCATAATATACATTCCATTCACGAACAACGTATGCATTTTTACCACAAAATAATCTATAATAACCTATCTAGCACCTACGTGATAAAAATATTAGATATGTACTTCCATACACAATTTATTATTGTTATTTTGAATATAATATTTTACGGCCAATGAAAGGGTAAAAAATATTAGTAAGGTACCTACCTATATTCGTCATTCGGTTAGCGGTAGATAGGGTGAGTTTGTATTATTTCTTTGTTCGATTTAATTACATTAGATGAACGGAAAGGTATAAAAATGAAGGGTGACTCATCACCACACCTATAAAAAAGTTGTGGATCGAATCAAATGAACAAAGAGGGGGATGGAATGGAGAATGTTTCAATGTTCGAATCGTGCGTATGGATAATAACGTTATTCATTATTATTTATAGATATTTTTTATACACTTCGGACGTGCCATTAATAAAATATTTTCGTTACAAGTTAGGGTAGGGGCTAAATGCATCAAAAGTACTTGCTTATGGGGTAAGATGTAACTTTGAAGCAGAAAGAGACGGATTTATGGTACTGGGGTCTGTCTTCACTGGATTTTTTAATTGTCTCCATAGGGCCACGTAGGGCCAAGGGATTTTAGAGTCCCAAATGCCCGGAGGAAGTGATACACTAGGTAGTAGTTATTAGCTACTATTTTTTTATTTATTAAAATAGGCATTCAAACTATTCAATTTTTCCGTTAAAAACAAGGAACGACCTTTGAAATTTAAAACCTATCGTCACGAAACTTCGGGCATTTAGCGAGCGCCTGGTATTTACGAATATGCTTGATTGACAATATGTATTGTTGGATGAATGGAAATATGTCACGTCGTATAAAAACATGACTACACTTTCTCATCCATCGTATTATTTAAAAAATATTAAGTATAGTAATGAATTATAGAAAATAACATTCATCTCGCTTACGTTTACGCGTAGATATAAATAATGTGATATAGTATACAGTGAACACATCCGCCGCGTAATGAAATAACCGCGTAACCAGAAAACATCGTGGAATATCTTGATTTTCAAATTTGATACAAGTAGGTTCATTATTATTCACAAAAAACACGAGAAGATATCTAAAAACAATGAAGGTTTAAAGAACCCCTCAAGATAATGAAAATATAAATCAAATAAATAGACTGATGGGGAAAAATATAAAGGAAATTACCTTCGGATGTTCCTCAGAGATATCGCCTTTGTTGATAGATTACTCTTCACCGCTTCTGTAGTACCCTTCTTCCTTGCTGCCACAAATCCCCCGTCATCTTCTTCATACAGTATGTCATTGTTGTTAATATTCTTCAAGAGCCGAAAATTCGGCACCGACTTGGACTCAATAAATCCTGCAGTCTTCGGAACCTCCGACACACTTCTGAACCTCAAAAACCTCGATTTTATAGCGGTATTTCCTCTTTCATCCACGGATGTCTTTCGGAAAGGAAGCAAAGAAAATTTGGAAGTTTTCTGATCTTTGCTAGCTGGAATCGGCCTAGCAGTTACATTTGATTTTGAATCTCTTTTGATTTGTACTTTTAAATCTTTGGGTAGTTCTTTAGCTGGTTTTGCTTTGGATTGTGGCACAGGAGGTAACACCCTGGGTGTTTTTCTTTTAACGTCTGTTCCTTGAGTTAACGTTGCAGCTTTTTGGGATCCTGGTGTAAGGTTTTTGGTCAATTCGCTTTGGCTTTGCGTAGGTGAGTTCGATAGTTTTGGAGTGTCGGGTCGTGAAGTGCTTATTAGTTTTGCTACGTCGGCGCTTACAGGGCGGGAAGGGCGGAAAGGTCCCGGTAATTTTGATACATCAGCGCTCAGCGGTCTCGAATTGTTGGTTAGTTTAGTTACGTCTACACTCAGAGGCCTACGCAGACGTGATCCTGTGGTCGTCTTGGATTTAGAGCTGATGGTTTCATTATAGATGGAGCTTCTTGATGTTGAAGGTGCTGTTGTGGGTGCTGTTGTTGCTGGCCCGGTTTCGGTGGTTGGTTTGGCTTCCTTGGGGGAAAGGGAGTCGACGCTTTTTCTGCAAAAAAAATCTTGGTTAGAATCATTTGTAAAATCCTCTATACAATCATTATCAAAATCGTTGATTGCATGATCATTAAAATAATCTAGACATAACCAGTGTTAGAATCATCGACGGAATCGTTGATAGAATTGATGATTGAACCGTTGATAGATTTTTTGAAAGAATCATTGTCATAATCATTGATAGAATCACCCTCGAGCTCTAAATCTTGGTAGTAGAAATCAACTTCCAAAAGTTCACATAAAAGGTTTGATAATATTCTAGCACTCACTATTTAAAAAAAGAAAATAAATTTTATATGCACTTAGCAGGGGTGCCCGGGTTCAAGGGCTGCTGAAAATATTGTCTAGGTCTTGGGGGCTGCTATACTATGCTATGCGGCTACTATGTGGCGGGCTGGATTTTGGAGACTGGTTGAAGGAGATCTTTTTACATCTCCAGACTCTCTGGACCCGTTGCTTTGCACTCTTAGACACACTAACCCCCAGATTCCTACCTACCCCTCATTACTTTTCTTTCCCAGAACTTCCTCTTCCTCCTCTCCTTATTTTCCTTAAAAACCCTTTACACAGCGTCCCCAAGGATAGCATGTGTGGAGCTAAAGTAATTTTAAAAAATACGTTCGTATTTTTATTAGGAAACCTATCAATGAGCCTGAAATCCCGTTTTCAACGGGATAATTAATAATTTGAGGATATTCTTAATAAATTATTCGTAATATTAGTATTTTACTCCGTGTACAAAGATAACACCGGAAACGAAAATGGCTGTAATTAATAACACTACTAGTACATGAAAATAACTAAAGAAATCTTTTTAAAACACCAATTCCATTGATTTTCGTTGACCGAGTAGTTGATAAAAATTAATACTTTAGTATTATTTTAATATACTCCTACGACGTTCACGGAACGTATTTACAAAAATAAACTAGGCAAATTAATAAATAATTGCTTGGAAACAGTATATTATTTTTTGTATTCCTATAATATTCTCGGAAAGGATAACTTATGCGAAAAATAGATCAAGAAAATGAATTTAAAAAAAGAAAAAACAACAAAAAACTATTATTGAGGGGACACCCGGGTTTGAACCGGGGACCTCTCGATCTGCAGTCGAATGCTCTACCACTGAGCTATATCCCCGATGGAAGTTGCTGCGATAACATGGTACATACTCAGATAGTAGAATAATGATCAACTTGACTAGCGCGACACCTACAGATATTCCAAGTTATCTTTTCTCCAAGAGGATTCAAATTAGAATTTGAAGACGGTTTGAATCTTTGCTAAACCGTTCGCAGGCCAACGTAGGTGCGAGAAAATATTGTAGAGGGCGCTATTAATTTGTTATTTGATTAGGGTGCGGGAACAAATAATAGGAAACAATTTTTTACTTACCCTAGTCCGGGTTTAGCGCCATTTTGGGAGCGCCCATCCCGCATGTCGTTTTGGTGCTGAAACAAAAAAATCATAATTATTTTCTAGCTCAAAGCTGAATAGAAGTATTGCATAAATTTAAACTCGAAAAATGCAATTGGTCAGAGCAGTGGCGTCTCAACGAAATCTCGGGCTCCGTGGCAAGTTGCAAGGTAATTCCGTTGTAAATATAATTGGATATTTAACTAGTATTAAATAGATTGCGTATACATATACGCATTACAGCCTGAAGAAAATATTGCCATAAATACACATCATCTATTGTAAATAGATGCTGAAAAAACGTTTCAATGACAACTCCGAACAGAGGCAATTCAACACTATTTTGAAAAGTGATATAAAGTCAATAAAAGTGATAAAAAACTGTCCTATAAACCTTACCTCACGTAACTTGTTTCACGTAGTTTTTTCGCAACTTTTCATAACTTTATATCAGTTTTCAAGAGTGCGTTGAGATGCGTTCAATTACCATGACTGTACTGAGAAACGAATAATATTAATGATTTTATGATGTTGCACATAAATATTACACTTGGCAAGTTCAGTTTTCAAAACATAAAAACTCTGTAAATTTGTTCGTTCCTTTTCCCTTTCAAGATGGTGGACGTTTTAATGATTGTTTTTGTGAAATCATCGGTTGTATTTGAACTTTCTTATTTTATTTTTTTTCCCAATATTATGGTACCTATCTGCCTGAAGAAAGTTTAAAAAATTATTGTCACTGACGATAGTGACGTTTTTTTGGACACACTGAGTAATCTTAATCGAAGTAAAATAAAATGTTATATACAAATCTCATTATTTCAGAGGAAATTTTGATTTAGTTTATTAAAAAAAAAACAACATTAATTACTAGCAAATACCCTATAATCTTTAACTGTCCGTTTCCTACAGCACGGCCTGTATTAATAAAGATGGCGGTGGTATGACACTTCAATGGGTATGACATAAAAATAAAATAACAACACTACACAACATTTACACCATTATGTTAAAAAATATATCTTACCGGCTTTTCAGATTGGCGGGAAAAAAACGAAAAGATGGATTTTTTCATCACAACTTGAAATCACACAGACAAAAAATAAATTATTATCTAGTGCAAATAGATAACTTAATTCAACATTTGGTGAATTGCTTCATTCGCTGAACTAGATTATTAATTCGTTGGACCAATCAACTTTAATTAACACTTTTGTATCGATTAGGTTTTATCACTTGTTTTAATTACTAGCTATATTTAACTCGTTAGATTAATGATTATTTTCATTCGTTTGACTTCTGAAATTAAAAGATTGTTTTAAATTTGAAATAGAGTATTCTGGTAAGCTATTACAGAACCATTTTGAACGCCTTAGGTTACGTTCAATATACCTCATTCATTGAACCTAACCTAATTTTTAAAGATAATTTCAGAGAATAAGCAAAGTACTTATTTATTTATTCTTGTTCTCCGTGCAACGGTTATGCACCTTTATACTAGGGAGAAGATTACAAATTTGATGTACATTTGATGTAAAAGGTCTTGGGGGCAGTTATACTATTTTGTGGCATAAGTCCAAAGATAGTTGCTAAACTATCTGTAAGGATAGAGATATACAATTAGAGGCGCTATAAGCTAGAATAATATTAAGATACATTATTTCCTTTCCAAGCGAATAAAAAATATGTTAGTGAGCTAGGAGCACTTAAAGGTTAAAATTACGATAACATCGAGGCAAGTGCGGTGAGCTATTTAGCTTAGAGATCTTGGTACACCAGGGGTTAAGCACCGCGTATATATATAGCAAAACTAGCATTGTCCCTTTTAGAAGCAAGCCACATAATTATTCACTCCACCGCCTTAAGAGGAAGCTACAAGCCAAAAATGTGTATATTCTTGGTATACCTTATATTGTAGGTAATAGGCATTAAAATCGCTTGACAAAAGAAGTCTAGAAACGTTCAATTTCAAGCACAAAACTTATTTTTATTTATTTTGTAAAAAAATTTATAAGATAAAAAGTTAATCAAGTGAAACTGTCACAGATAATCTTAGCTATAATACTGTATTTTTTTAAGATGTTTTCTTTACGCCTTCATACATTTCTATTGAAAAAAATATTTTTTAGTAGTTTACATTTATATTTTTTACTGAGTAATTTATTTTATTTGTATTCTACTCAAGCGAAACGATAGGAAAACCTTCAATTTATCTAAATCATATTTTTTGTTATTCATGTACACCAATGTACAACAGTGATTTAGCATTAAGCTTCGCCTTAAAGTAGACCAATGTGCTATGGAGACGTTTTGAATACCAAAGAAAAATATAAGAAAAGGTCGTTGACGCATTTCTTTCTAGTTATTTAGTAGAATCTTTTCTTTATCTTATAAGCACGGGGAGAGATAAAGTCATACCGCTGATAGCTCCTTTGTAACCTCTCCCCTTTTCTCATAAAACACACATGTAATAGATAGAGAGGTTACGACAGAGTTTTCATCGGCAGGACCGAAGCACGAACGCAGATAAAGATGTTGACTTAATTCAAACTGGGAAAATAGTATTTTAAATTTTCAGGAATTCAGTTTTGAAAATTAATTTTTGTGACCGGTGCTAAATTCTGTACAATCCAATACACACCTTTAAATAGAAGTGCCTTTAATGTAGATTTGAATGGAAACCGATGTAGCCACTGACTAAGGAACCTTTTGGTTCTAGTCTCGAGAGAGCCAATGAAAAAACAGAGACTTAACATAGGACATTTTGTAAATAAGCAAGGAATCTGAGAACAAAGTTGGTTGCGTTAGGTCGTCTCTGCCTATCCCTGTGGAGACTTAGTTGGTAGGTAAAGATCTACATAAAAAATGTATTTCTTTCTCAATAAATTACATACATATTCCGCGCATTTGTATATTTGCATATTACGCATAATGTATATAGCCTTTTATTTATATTAATACAAACGGCACGACATGTGCCATTAACATAAATATAAAGTTAAAAAGTTTAAGGTATAAAGTATACAGCATAAAAAACAAGTACAAAAGGTAAGAAAAAAAATTGAGGACTTCAGTGCATACTTTTGCACCATAGTGCATACTTTTGGACCTTAGTGCATACTTTTTGATCATTTTTTGTCGTTAGTGCATATTATAGCCTTCTTCCGTGATTAAAATCTATTTTCAAAAGCCATTAAATTCTCCAAAATACGAGATGTGCAAGTTAGAAATGGTCGAAATTCTTATCTCTTCTGTGCTCTCTGTGGTCGGAACTTTTCATTTTTTTCCTGCTGGATTTAAAAACCTTTTTGAAACTTAAATTCAAAGCAAATCCGAGTTCTAGAGTTCATTGAACCAGAGTCATAGACACAAATCGAAGTTAGTATTTTTATATTGACAGTCACCCGGGCGCTTAACATAAACATTTCATCTAAAATTTTAGAGCAATATTTTAGGCATTTATTTTACTTTGAAAGTGCATATTTCGCCATTTTGACAGTGCTTATTGTAATTCGATGTCTAATATTAACACAAATAATATCGCGAATTATTGATTGATTTTCATTTTATTTACTTAAGAATTGACATTATCAATAAAGTAATGGACATTGCAAAATTTTATTGATAAGAAATATCTTGTCATAA
This sequence comes from Hesperophylax consimilis, assembly GCF_061612785.1. Taxonomy (NCBI): domain Eukaryota; kingdom Metazoa; phylum Arthropoda; class Insecta; order Trichoptera; family Limnephilidae; genus Hesperophylax; species Hesperophylax consimilis. The sequence goes on from NC_142857.1 coordinate 8,449,980, forward strand.
ATTACAAGAACGATAAGCGATAAACCGATTGATTAGAAAATCTTTAGAAATACATAACTTAGTATAAAAATAAATGAATTTAATTTAATTTATAACTATACACGGTGTCCGGAAAATTAAAAAAAAATTTCGATCATAACATTTCGATATATTTTTTTACTTTTTTCAATTTTTGGAACTTCGATGCATTTTAAAAGATAACGTTTATCGATTTTTTTTCAAATTTGACCTAAAAAATTCCAATTCGGACTCGATTTACTAGAAAGCGAAAGTTCAAATCAAAAAACCTTTACCGCAAACGCGGCTCCAAATATGATGTAAATTTACTAGTTTACCATCACGTACTACGAGTTTCCGGATACCGTGAATAAGCAATTATTTTCCAAATGATTCATGATTTCATTATCAATGAATATTATATTTTATTTTTTTGTTATCAAGGCGATATCATTTGATTAATATTAATTTTAAAAAATTATCCAAACCATAATGCAAAATATTTTTTAAATGTCCTATTTTATATACTGAGCATACTGAATTTTTTTCAGTTTTCCTTTCTAGAATCTCTTCATCAACACAGCCATTTTAACAGGAGTTATCGATGTTTGAAATACGTTAAAGCCCCCGCAATCCCAATTTCTACCGATTTATAACAAGTTTCTCTTTAACTATTTTAATTCTAAAAGAAAAAAAATAGTTTTTAAGAGAATACATTTGTTATTATTATTTGAAAATCCCTCAATAGAAAAAAAAATCGATGATGATTATTCAATATTCTATATGCATGAAAAACTTCACGGTGTATCTTTAAATGCAACTAAATCATTTGTCGACAGATTTTTGCTCTATTTCAAACGAGTCGTGTATTATTAAATATTTTCACTATTTTCGCTTGTTATCGTTTTTTTAATATTAGCGCGCTCCCTCTAACATTCGTATTCACATATCTCCCTTTCAAACCATTCGTAACCGGGTAGCAAGTAGTAACTATTATTAAAATTGTATGAACACGTGTTCCAACATCGCGATAAACCATTCGTGTTTTACTGATAGTTAATTAGGAAACCTATCAATTTATTCGTTAAAAGCCCGCAATCCCGTGCTTAACAGGATTACGACTAATTTGAAGAGATTCTTAATAAATTAGCAATATTTTTATCAGTAAGTTTTCTCCGTGTGCAGGTGCATGAACAAGTGTTCCGATATATTAGGAATGCACTAAAAGTTTGATAGGAAACGGTCAAAATAAATAGCAATACTTTTTTTTCCGTATATTTCTAACTAACTAACTAAACATCACGCCGTTTCCCCGCAGGGGTAGGCAGATAGGACGGACCGCCAAACAATTCGGTCTTGGCACACACTCCTTGCCTCATTCACATTCATACATCGTCTCATACATACTCTTCTATTTTTCTGACTCTTGACATGGCCCGACTCGAGTATCTGATTCACTTGATCGTGCCATGTCTTCCTCGGGCGTCCCCGACTTCTGCTACCATTCGCATTTGCATCATATATCCTCCTTACACTCCTATCTTCGCTCATTCGTTCTACATGCCCAAACCATCTAAGCGTCCCTTTCTTAATCTTACTCATTACGCTTACATCAGCCTTGCACTCTTTGCGAATCTCCACATTTCTTACAATATCACCACGGTTTTACCACACATACGCCTCAAGGATCTCCTTTCTACAGCATTCAGTCTACATTTTAATCCTTTCTCTGCCAGTTCAATGCCTCACTTACATACATCAGGGTAGGTACCAGCACTCCATTGTGGACTGCTAAATGCTGAATTCTGACATACTGATATTGTCGCATTCTGTCATGAAATGTATTGTACATGAAAAGAACAAGTGTTCTCCATATATTCTGAATGAATAATATTTTATCGGGAAGTTGACATGCTGTCACTTTTTAACAGGATCATTTTTCTCCGAGCAATGGTGCTATCTAGCGAAAACCTTTTCAAGCATCACCCATAAAAATCAGTTTGCAAGGAATATTATTAAGACTTATCTGCTTCGCTGAAATATGTTTTTGAAAAATACATTGAGTATAGGAAGATTTATTGGGAACCCGTTATCGTAATCGACCTTTTATAATCAGTGAATTCGATTCGTGTCGAGTCGGATTTCTCCAAAATAATAAAACGATATGTAATCTTCAATAGCACCCGAAATTGTTCACATAAATGACGCCATATACATTATTCCTATACTATTATCTAAAACATTACTGACTCCATATACGTCATTCCTAGACTATAATCTAAAACATAACTGACGCCATGTACATTATTCCTACACTATAATCTAAAACATAACTAACGCCATATACATTTTTCCTACACTATAATCTAAAACATAACTGACGCCATATACATTATTCCTACACTATTATCTAAAATATAACTGACGTCATATACATTATTTCTACACTATTATCTAAAACATAACTGACGCCATATACATTATTCCTACACTATAAACTAAAACATAACTGACGCCATATACATTATTCCTACACTAGTATCTAAAACATAACAGACGCCATATACATTATTCCTACACTATTATCTAAAACATAACTGACGCCAAACACATTATTCCTACACTTTTATCTAAAACAAACTATAAAATAATGCATTTAATACAAACTTCTAAGAATTTTAATGCTCATTTGCCAATTATAACAATAATTAAAGATTTAACGACTTCGTCAGATTACGCGGATCTCATCTGACAATTTCTTAATTAATTTTCTATTATAAGGCAGATTATTTCCATCGTACTGATCACAGCCTCTTGGTCTATTGGGACTAGCCACTTTGGGTTCTAGTCCGCCCACAAAGCACCAGCTATTTATTTTCTTATCTGAGTTTATTCATAAATTCAACAGTGTCATTTTGTCTTTGTGTCCATAAATTACTAAGCCCGATAATTTCCACCTGATCGATTATAGAATGAATTAATTGGTGATTCACATATTTCGTACAGAATTTACGTAATTGTTACCTGTTATTATTATTCGTTTTCCTGTTAAAAATGGGATTGCAGACCTGTAATGAATGAATTAAAAGAGTTCCTAACAAAGTATCAGACAAAAGCGAATGTTTTATTAGGACGGCGGAACAAGTGTTCATACAAATATTGATATACTGCTACCTTCGCATTCCGTCGTGATAACGATTAGGAAATAAACACGTGGGTTCCATATATTCTGAATGACATATATTTTATCAGGAACTTTAAAAATTAACAATGTGTTTAGCTTGCCAAAAACGAGTCAATTCGGCATACCGCAAGGTACAGTACTGGGTCCGTTACTGTTTATCATCTATGTTAATGACATATTAATACAAAAACTAAACGGGAAAATAATATCGTATGCTGATGACACTGTCATAATAATCGAAGGTACGGATTGGAATACTGTTAATAACTTGGCAAATGCTGATATTAATATACTGAAAATTTGGTTCGATAAAAATCTTCTCTCCCTAAACACAGAAAAAACAAAATTTATCCCATTTTCAATCAATAAATTTAAATCAGAACCGGATTTAAACATTATAATACACCAACACAAATGTGGCAGAACTAACTGAAATCAAACTTGTCCTATCCTTAGTCCAACATCCAAAATCAAATATCTTGGTGTATATATAGATCAATATTTTAAATGGAAAACACACATTTGTGAACTCGTCAAACGGATAAGGAAATGTATTTATATATTTATAAGACTTAGAAATATTCTTAGACTGGAAAACCTAAAAAGAGTGTACTATGCGATTGTTCAATCTATATTACAATATGGTATTATTGGTTGGGGAGGAACATATAATAAAATTTTGAACCCATTAAAGTAGTTCAAAGATTGGTAATCAAAGTAATTTTGAAAAAACCATCAAAATTTTCTACCGAAATTCTTTTTACAATTTTCAAAGTACCTACAGTAGACAAAATGTATCAAAAATATTCAATACTTCAAATTTACAAATAAATGCAGTCAAATGCTCATAACTTGCAATTCAATACATCAGCAAGAATTTAAATTTAACAAAATTTAACACTAAGCTCATTCAAAATACCTATCTTTATCTATAATTTATTTTAATAACCTTCCATTAAATTAAAAAAATATCGAAAATATTCAGGAATTTCACCTTAAATTAAAAAATTACCTTAAACTATTATAAGTCCAAAATACGTTTACTACTTACATCTAAAAGTAATATTGTTTAAATCTTGTGTTGTTTCTTTATAAATTATTTACCTTAATACTAACATGTACATAATTGAACTAGAATTCCCTCACCAAACACAAGAGCATTGTCTCTTTATGATGAGGAAAGGCTACTTTAATTTCTATTGTTTTATATCTTTTTTTATCCTGTATCTATCTATGTAAAAATATATGTTTTGAAATATTAAAAAAAAAAAAAAAAAAAAAAAAAAACTTGGTACGCTGTCACTTTTTAACTAGATCATTTTTCTCCGTGCAGAGATTTCAAGTCTTTTGGAGCGGTTAAAAATGACGCTTACAAGAAACAATAATTCTGAAAAATTATAATATTTTATAAAATACTAGTCCAGACCCGCGAAAAATCACGGGATGGACGAACTAAGACCGGTCAGTACCTGAGTTAACATCGCGTTTGGGTCACACCCGGGCGTAGTGTGTTCAATTCCCCCTCTGCGTCTTCCATAAACATTTTCCGCATACTGCGGTGGTATTTTCAAATATTGTCAGGTTATTCATAACCCGGGAATATTTGTCTTTCTTTCAAAAAAAAAATATAGTTGAAACATGTTCCACTATTCCGGGGCTATTGTTATTGACCGGGCTCCGTAACTCCAGTTGTTCGGCGTTAAAGCGCTGGATGTCAAATTGGACTAATTGGCAGTAAAAATTGGATTTTTTTTTCGCTTCGCGTTTCTTCTGAATATAATTGGAACATCAATGGGGATAGTCTGAATTTCCACCAAATCAGTTTCAATTTTAAAACGGCAATTTCAAAAAAAATCTTTTTAAAATATTATACTATACTCTTTTTTTTGTAAACCTTTTTTCCTTATGTTTATTCTGCTTTATAGTTCAGATTATAATTGCGCAATAAAATATCATTTCTCGAAGTTAATTGATCGAAAGTGGATTAATTAAATTAACATTGCATGTTTTCCGAGATCATTTTCATACAAACATCTGCGTGAATTCATAACTCACAAACGGAATTCGCAATTCAGTCATATAACTATACAGGGTGTATCGGCACGTACCCGACAAACTTTAAAAAGCTATTCACTTATCACATTTTTTTTAAATAAAAAAATTATTATTCATATTTTCACCACATGTCAACAATGTTTTATTACCCATCAGTTTGAATACCCATCTGTCAATATTTTGTTCGAGTTTCGTTGAATAATGTGCCTACATTGGCGCGTTTTTACAATCACAACGAAATAGCATGGCACCATTCGTCTCATTTTTAACTACATATTATTATTTAGTGTGTATGAAAGAGCGAGGACGCTTTTTGACACACTTGCTAATAACCGCTGTTGAACACGAGAAGCAATGCCAATGACAGTGACGGAATGTGGATTTTTTTCAAAATGTCCATAACATTTTTTACTCCAAATGTGCTAAGGAATAGCTGGTTAAAGATTGTCGGGTACGTGCCGATACACCCGGTATATTAAATTCTATTTTACTTTGTTCAATAATAGTCGATGTAAATCTGTAAATTTGTAACTATGGCGGTGATAAATTAATTAATATGAATGTATTAAGCAATGGCACGATCATAATTCGATATCAGATAAGAGTGATATATATCTCACTTTATTGATTTCTTCAAAGCAATTGCACAATGTTCATAATTATTATTGTAAGTACATAAATATTTCACTTTACAATGTTTTATGGACGCCCAAGTGATACAAATATTTACACGAAGGCTCAATAAAATAGCTCAACATGACGTTATTAATTATGTCTTCGCCTTTGTCAGTTTTATGTGAATAATCACTAGGGGTAATTAATTAATTTTATGATAATCTTTAAATGCAAATTCACGAAATGACGAATACCTACATAAAACTCAATTCATTTCTGAAAGGGCATATTTATTTAAAAAGAAGTAGAAAAGTGCGAATTTTGACAAAAGAGAAATATCTACGCATTAGAAAAAAAGATTTTACAAAGCGAAATACACTTAACTTCTACAATGAAATAATTGTTTTTAATAAACAAAATAAATATGTTTGCTTTATCTTTCAAAGTACCTAATCACAACTAAAAAAATAATTATAAAAATGCACCCAGGAAAAAACTTGATAATGAAACAGAAATTATTTTTATTTTTATTTACATGGCTACGCCTGCTCTAAAATAAGATACTTTTTTTTAAATATTATATACCTTCCTAGTTATTACACTTTTATATAAATGTAGGTTTGTAGATATTTCACTTTGTAAACATTTATCAATTTATATTACACGTAAAGCAGGTACAAGACACTTATATACAGAAAATTAATAAAAAAAAAACATTTTAGGAAGATATTCTCTTCAATTCATGCTTTGAATTCGGAAGAAATTACAATTTTCACTAAATTACCTAGAAATTACATTACAATCACCTAAAAATATTTTTTCAATTAATAACAAGAGGAATACGTGTTTTTCTATTACATTTCCTTCTGTCTTTTTTAATGTTTTGAAGAAAATCGATTAAATAAATCAACTCCCCCATTAAAAGTTAAATTTTAAACAGCGAAAATAACCCCCAGGTTATTCTACCTTTGGACTCGAAAACGAAAGCTCAAATCAAAGAAAGTTATACCACAAAATCTACTCCAAACGTGATGTAGATTCACCAGATTTCCGTTTGTACTAAGAGTTAAAAAAAACTTCGATTCAGGGAGTACTTCACTATCCTCTTGATAGCTAATCCACCGGGTAACGTATATTTATAAAGTTCTAGTTTACTATTCGGTACTCGAACCTATGAATAGTGGTTATAATATATCGGATAAGTTAGCCGAGTTTTCTACCCATTGCGAGTATTTATTTGCTATCCATAAGCTATCAAGAACCACCTGAAACAAATAACTACTAAACCTTTATATATAGTCGTGTACGTAAATAACAGCTATTTAACATGAAATCATTAAACTTTTCTACGCGGTATTCAAATCTAACCCCGGAAATAGTTTAACAACGCATATTTGCAGGTAAACATATACTAAATCTACAGTATGAAACTGTTCTCTGTGTGGATCCCCTGTTACAAGATAAAATATGTAGGTAGACTAAGCCCCCTACACCGTAAATCCCCTGATAACCCACTAAAGCCAATATGATATCATTGAACAAAGGATTATGCAGACTGCACAAGAAATTTTACTTAGGTAACTAAAATAATAGGTTATTAGATAACTTTCACCGAGAAAGAAGAAACTGGACTGGAATATTTTAACTGTTAAACCTTTAATAAAGTATAACCTTTACAGGTGTATACACGGTGTCTAGTAATACAAGCGGAATACTGGGGAATCTACACCAAATAGAGAACCCAAAAGATTTTTTTACCTTTTACAGTTTAAGAGGAACGGCTACGCTTTTCATACAAAACTTAAATTTGAATTTGAGGCCAAAATATCCGACCAAACTAAAAATAAATTTATAGAAGTACTAATATTTGCTATACTATTTAAAAAAAAAAACATTTTCAAAAACATTCCAAACATACAAACATGATTTATTTAAATGGTATAGCAAATATTTAGCACGGATGTGATATTTTATTTATTTGTTTTATAAATTATTTTTCTTTTATTTTATTTCAGTAAATAAAACAAGGATAGTACCCAAAATTTTACTCACTTAAATGTTTTAATACAAATAAATTATGATACATATGCCATTAAAGAATTCAATTAGGCATGATTTTATAGGCAACTTTGGCATTTTTTGTTAGTTAATTCTAAGTGCGCCCTACTGTCGAATACCTGAAAAAAACCCTTGACTCTGTGCAGAAACGGGCGGTCCGTTTGATAGATTCCCCAATCTCAACAAACGGACTGCAATCTTTAGAGCACAGGCGTCAGGTAGGTATGCTGTCCTTGTTCTATCGGTATTACAATGGAAGATGCTCTGAGGAACTAGCGTCATTGATCCCTTCGGCACTGGTGCGTAGTCGGGATACACGCCGAACGCGCGCCCAACATTTGTACACGGTTGACATTTGTCACATGAGAACGGGTCGCTTCTACGATTCGTTCTTAAGTTCAACAGCTCGGCTGTGGAACGAACTGCCGGCCTCTGTGTTTCCTCCCTCCTACAACATGGGACTCTTCAAGACCCATGTTCACTCCTTCCTCTCCACAAAAAGACCCTCCACACAGCATCCCCAAAGATGACATAGGCCCTGAGGGAAATTATTTTCTTCAGGGCCTCCTGTGTGGAGTTAATATTTAAAAAAAATCTAATTATTGAAAAACACAATATTGAATACAGTTCGAATATAATGAAAAATTAAACAAAGAATAAAACATTGTAAAAAGGGCGTTTTGGGTAGAAATTTTATTTTACATTTCCAATGTAAATCAGTCGTTTGTAATTTGAATTTACGCCCATCACGATGGGTTTTTGGTTCAATATGCTATAGCTCAATATGTCTGTGCAGATAGAGATAGCGCGTGTTGCTTTTACGCACAATAGATGACGCTGTTTAAAAAACATGTTTTTGCTTGTCACAGGTCCTAATTTATGTTTTGTATGAAAAGGGTCGTGTATGTTTCAAATAAATATCATATTGGTAAAAAAACAGAGTTACGTTAGGTTAGGTTTTCTTGACGTGTAATTCAGTCCGTGTATAATTACGTATGTGTGTAAATCTGACATTTCGTACGTGAAATTCACGCCTGTATAATTTGGTCATGTAAATACAAAAACTAATAATTTTCACTTTGAAAATTCTAGTTCTAATTTATTTAAACATAGATGAGTTGATGTGATTGGTTACTTAATAAATAACGCATTGCGTATGTAACATACGATTCCATATTTAGTTAGTAATATAACTGATAGGCATCTTCGCCAGACTAAATGGATAAATTATTATAATATATAATCTAATCGTCAAACTATTTTTGATTGATAATCTGAGGAGGCGTTTAAGAATACCTTGTTTGATTATCACAATGCAAAATTAGTGACAAAGAATAAATGTGACATAGTTAAATGTATAAATAAATTCATAGTTGAATGTATAAATAAATTAAGATTCCGCATTCCGAATTTCTATCGATTAATTATGTAATTAACATAGGTTTTTAAACTTTAAATTTTTTTTAAATAGTTTCTATACATTTGCCAGTTGAAAACATAATTATATAAAATTCCCTCAATTGAAAAAAAAAACGCAACACGGAGAGAATCAATTTTTGCGCTCACTATAAATTAACAGGCGTTATTAATAAAACATCAAGAATGTTTTATAAATTTGCCTTGATAATACTAATTTTTTTCGTTGAGCAAGGTTTGGGCATGTAGAGCGAATGAACGAAGAAAGAAGTGTAAGGAGTATATATAAGGCGAATGAATGCTATAAGAAGTCAGGGACGCCCGAGAAAGACATGGCACAATCAAGTGAACCAAAAAATTGAGTCAGTCCATGTAAAGAGTCAGAATAACAGAAGAGTATGTATGAATGTGAGTGCGGCAAGGAGTGTGTGCCAAGATCCTGTCGTTTTGAGGTCTGTCATCTCTGCCTATCCCTGCGGGGAAACGGCGTGATGGTTAGTTAGTTATAAAAAAGAGAAACGCTGTTGGGTTAAGTGAGAGGCAATGTAATTTTCATATATTTCATATGATAACCTTGAGATAAATGTTTGGCGAAAAATTTTTCACAAGTTTATTTTCCCATTTCAATCGCTTTACACATCAAAAATGACAATCGAATAGCAACCAATTGCGTCTTTAGTTTCTATTTTGGCGGCCTGCAAAGATAAGTGTGTCATGCTGCTGTAAGATTCGTGGTAATTCCCGATGTTTCATGAATGTTATTGTTCACGATATGTTATCTGGGAATATTTTCGCAACATTGTGACGAACATCTCACTTTCTCCGAAAATATGACATTGTGTTATCTACGTTCATATTTAAAAAAAAAATGTATTGGTATTGTATGGTATTTATGGTATTAAATATCGCTGGTTTATTGTTTTTACGTAAGACAGCCTGTCACACACTTTGATAATGCCTTTGAAGGGAGAAATATACCTAAGTCACGCATAAAAACAACTAACAACAAACCAAAACAACAACAAAAAATTTCTTTAAATAAAAGATAATCATTCCCGGGGTTCGAATGACCTGACCATATAGAAATAATCATACTACCACAATTATTATAAGTTTTAATGTTGCTTGTTCAGTGATGAAGGGCTATTATAGGATTTGGTAAATATACAAAAAAGTGGGACACGGTTTTTTTTAATACATTATCTACACACAGGAGGTCGTGAGGAAAATAATTACGTCATATTTAGGGAAGCTGTGTTGTAGGGGGGAGGAAATAAAGAAGTCGGTAAATTATTCCACAGCCGATCTGAACGTCGAATCGTGAATCGAAACATGAATCGTAAAAACGAGCCGTTCTCACGTGACAAATGGCAACCGTGTAAAAATGTTGGGCTCGAGTTTGGTTCGTTTCCCGACTATGAAGCGGTGCCAAAGAGATCAATGAGCATCATCCATTGTAATACCGGTAGAACAAGCACTTAAAAAACACTTTGTATCAGTTAGATAATAATGAGAAGTATTTGAGTTTAATTGAAAATAATGCATTTTAATAGTTATTTCGTCAAAATTAAATTGGATTGTTCACTTGGAGGCAATTGTTGTGTATATGAATGTTTTAAGGTTTGTTTTTTTTTCATCTCGTATTTAACCCAAACTATTACCCTAAGAACCTAAATAAAGAACCTGGGTTCATAGGTTCATGGTTTGGTGTGATTAAAAATATTAATAAAACTAGGCAAAAAACACTATTTTAATATTAATATGTCAAAACAAGGCCTTCACGCCTTTCTTTCTTCACAAAGACATCAAATTATCCGTTTTTTAGTGAAATATCCATTAATAATGAAATCTAGACAGTGTCTTTAGATAAACATATCTTATTTATATTTAAAAAAAAATATATTTTAATGTGCATTTAGTTCGGGTTGAATCTTGCGATAATACATAAACATAGTTGCCAATAAAAATAGGCGGTGATAAAAATGAAGACAATGTTGGTAGTTCTTATTCGAAGTATGATACAGTTATACAAGACCGAAGGAGATAGGGTCCCATTAGCTCAGGTGGTAGAGCGGTGCCCCGGCCAGGTAAGGGTCCTGGGTTCGAGTCCTAGATGTGACCGTATCTTTTTCAGATTTTTCTGTTTCAGATATTCGTTTAGGAATCGCTAATATTGTCTTCAATAAATGAATAGGACTTTCACAGAAACCTTGAACGTTGATAAATAATATGTTCCTATTAACCGTGTTTCCACTTTTCTGTATATTGTCAACCGTACCAAATTGAAAAATATTAATGGAAAAATTATAATTAGTATTTCTTTGTATTTTACATTGTATTATCAGTATTATCACATGACATGTAGATATTGATTATGAACATATCAAATGATAATGTTCCGTAGATTATTTGGTGATTATTACAACAACAATTTATTGATTATAATATCTTTATGAAGCACACTTTACAACATTCAATTTCCTTAAAGTTTGAGCACAATACAAGATAATATTATTATTCTAACAATTTTCGCGGCCTTTTTAATATTCATTAGTTTATTTTATTTCTAGCCTTGAGTTGGTATTTGAGTTTAGTTCATAATATATTTCCGGCGTAAAATAAATCACAAAAAGGTGTTAAGTAGGTATTTCTTATTTGATTACTAGTTGGTCAGAAATTAAAGAAAATCAATACACTCAAACTAAACAGTCAATTGACACTTTGCACACTTCAAAATTAATAATTTTAACAGTCTAATTGTGTAAAACATTTATGACACCAACTTTATATTGCACTGTAATTATTTTTATGCATTTCAAAACATCTTGATCAAATGTATAGCGAAGCCTGGTAAATTGACTCCGAAACCATTCCAGCTATGTAGGTTTTGGAGTGACTTACATAGCTGGAATGTTTTATTTAACTATTATGTATTTGTATTTTTAAGACTGGAAATTGACTCCAAAACCTAGGTAACTAACCTACGTAGCTGGAATGTTTTATTTAAGTATTATGTATTTGTATTTTTAAGACTGGGAATTGACTCCAAAACCTAGATAAGTAACTTACATAGCTGGAATGTTTTATTCAAGTATTATGTATTTGTATTTTTAAGACTGGGAATTGACTCCAAAATCTAGGTAAGTAACCTACATAGCTGGAATGTTTTATGCAGGTAAAACAAATAATATTATGTATTTTTCCTAAGACGACTGTTGACACTTTAAATGTGAACCTACACGGAGAAAAATGAGTACGTATTTTTATCAAGATAATGTTAAAAATGTGACTCCAAGACCATTTCCTAATAAAATATTAGTCATTCTGAATATATCTGAACACGCAGGTGGCTTTGTACGAATAAATATAATGGACGCGCGCGAAAATATTGCTATCCTAAAGAACACGTGTTCCGACTTACTAATAACATATTTGTGCTTTACTGATAGTTCATATCATTCGTTATAGGCTTCTAGTACCGTTTTTAAAAGGAAAACGAATAAATTTTTTTTCAGATTTTTAATAAATTAACGAAACTTACTGATATGAAATATTGTTAATTTATTTTTAATAAATTAACAATATTTCATATCAGTAAGTTTCCTCCGTGTATTATACAGAGTGTATGTGGGTGTAGGGCATAGACTAAATACATCAATGGTGTAGGGTGTATCGGCACATACCCGACAAACTTTAACTAGCTATATCTTAGCACATTTGGAGTAAAAAATGTTATGGGCACTTTGCTGTCAGGTAACATTTTTTTTCAATTAAAAAAATTTCCACACTCCTTCACTGTCATTGGCATTGCTTCTCGTGTTCAACAGCTGTTATTAGCAAGTATGTCGAAAAGCGTCTTCGCTCTTTCTTACACACTAAATAATAATAGTTAAAAATGAGACGAATGGTGCCGTGCCGTTTCGTTATGATTGTAAAAGCGCGCCAATATAGGTACATTCGTACATTATTCAACAAAACTCGAATAAAATTTTGCCAGATGGGTTTTCAAACTTTGACAAAGGATAAAACAGTGGTGACATGTGGTGAAAATATGAATAGCAATTTTTTTATAAAAAAAACGTTACCGAACAGTGAATTGGCATAACATTTTTTACTACATATATGCTCAGGAATCGCTGGTTAAAATTTGTCGGGTACGTGCCGATACAACCTGTATATTTGTATTTTTACGACTGGGAAAATGACTTCAAAACCTAGGTAAGTAGCCTACAAAGCTGGAATGTTTTACGTAGGTAAAAAAATAATGTATTTTTTACTAAGATTACTGTTTATAAAGTGTAAATCATGACACTTTAAATATGAAAACAGTAGGTATAATTATTTTCCTTTCAAAACCTCACGATAAAAAACCACTAACGGCCGGATTTTTAGTATACTCAGGAACTTGGATTGGAACCGAAATACCGGCCCTAAATAACCTATCAGGGGGAATAGTACCAGCAACTCGTACTAGAGAGATTTAAATGGTTGATAATAACACACTAGTTATTAAATTTCACTTTTGCACACTATTTTTTTATAAACTGATAATAAATTGATGCAGAACTTCTAAATAACCGGGTGAGAACGATAATTTTGAAGATTATGTTTAACACTTTTATGAAAGTCCTCGTAGGCGTAGGTACTAGTGCGGGCTAGAGCGAAAATTTCATTTAGGAACTGTTACACAATTGCGTGAAAAATGTGTGAAAATTGGTATGATTTTTACTCGATCGGATCGTGGCGTTTGTCGCAGGCGGCCGACGCGGTACAACTACTTGAGGCTCGCAGGTATCACAAGAGAGATAATATTTATGAATATGAATTATCGGCCTCGCGAAATATAATATGAGTGCCCGGAGAGCAGAGAGCAGCGGAGTGGCAGACTATTGCTTAGTACACATTCACATACGGCACATGGACACAAGGAATGATGGTGCTGCCAGACGCAAAGCTCACATCAAAAGTTAATGTACAGCGCATCATCTTTTCTACCGACACACGACGCTATCAAATATTTCTTCCTATGGTAGGAGAGGGGGTCAGTTGAATTCGAGAGCGGCCGAGGAACATAATTTCATCTGTCAAAGTGACAACTTTACTTACTGACAGCTTGAGCGCGTTTTCGAAATGGATGATACTTGTCGCCTATTGCTGGATCTGTTGGACAGCTCATCCTCAGATGATGATGCCGCCAACTATATAATTATAAATGCTATTTATAAACTGTTTAGATTTTGAACAATCTGCGCGTAAATAGCGCATTTTCACATAACCTGACATAACCTCTCCGTCGAATCAGGAAATTCGCAGTTCGCATGCCGATCGACGAAAGCGACATATAATAAATTATTGTAAAATAAGCTCACGTCGATTTCTAAAAATGTCGAAGGCAAAGGCGGCAAGGACCAACACCAGGGCAGGGAACGAGAAGAGAGCACGAGAGCTGACGAGAGCAAACCAGATTACCCAGTAAAACAATTGAAAACAATCAACAAACGAACAAACTAGAAGCTTCTCTATGTAGGTTTCGGGCCGTCCAACTTTATCAAAAAACCGAATGATATTACCAAATAAACATACTGAGTTAAAAATATGATTAATTTTGAAAGGGCGAAAATTTGTTTACTTCAAATTCAAATATTGATTATATTTATATTTTAAATATATGTTAAGTATGTTTGCCAAATAAAGTTTTTTTATGTTTCTAAATTTACTAGCACACATGACGATATGAGCTAACATAATAAATAAGAAATGCATTATTGGGCTGCTTATGTCATGGCTGTCAAAGGGAACACGGAACTTAGTTGGTAGCTCCGCAATTAAAATGACCCCCTCTCCTTTTTACGGCGGAGAGGGGGACGCATAACTTTTCAAATATCGCGTCGGGAGCGGTTACGTAAAATAAATTCGGTTAGCGAAGTTCAGAACCACACTTATAGCGCGTTATCTTTTTACGTGTGTCGGGTCTGTATGGGATTGTATGGCGAGCGCTATTGTGCTTTATATTATCTGTTGATGTGAGCTTTGCGTGTGGCTGCACCATGAATCGGATAAGTGCTCGGATTAGAAGAGTTTTATTCAAAGCGGGGTTTCATATTAACGGATTTGCGGATCCGCGGTTTTATCTGTGGTTTATCAATCAGTTATATTTCTATGGATATCCAGTTAACAAAGGTTTAAAATCGATGTAAATGGGTAACATTTTAGTAAATCCACTGCCATCTTCATTAATACAGGCAATGCAGTAGAAAATGAACTGATAGTAAAAGAGACCTGATAGTAAATTGTGAAATAACATAAATTAATTTAATTGCGCACGCTGGGATTTGACCCGCGACCCGCCGAGATACTTACCCCTTTACCACGGAGGCCATCAAATGTGATAGTTAGTAAAACTTAAAAAAATATATATGTTTTTTGTTTTTAACCTACAATTACATCTTTTTTATTATAGCGACTATTTAAGCATTGTAAATTCAGAATATGATAGTGAATAGATGTATAGTAAATTGCATTTCATAGTCCTCACTAGGGTTATTAATTTCTGTTATATAAGTTTTATTTGTCGTTTTTTTTAGAGTTTTTCATTAATCTCTTTCAGCCAGATTTTTATTCTTGATTTGTAATCATTCAAATTTTCTATTCGCTTTATATCTGGTAGAAGGCTGTTGTTGAGTTTTGTCGCAAAATAAATGTAATTTCTTTGTCCGAATGTGGTTTTAAGACCTGGAATATTTTTTTATGTCATTATGATTTGACCTAGTGTGAATACGAGGTACATCAAAACTATTGAAAACTTCAAACGAACGCATAATAGAATGGTACTTTCAGTATGATTTTATGATTCCCTTTTGAATTGTATTCAGGTTATGTATATACTTTGATACAGCAGATCCCCAAACCATAATTCCATATTCAATACGAGAATGACATAAGGCGTAATAGATTTTTTTCATGTCCCATATATTTACCACATTTCCTAGGTTTTAATAAAATGTATAAGTTTCGTGAGTTTTTCCGTGATACCTTTGATATGTAGGTCCCATCAAAGATTTTCATCAATTACTACCCCGAGATATTTTATGCTTTGTGATTTTTCTATAACTGGGCATTGTTATTGGACATTGAAAATGTTATATATTTAGTTTTGCTTATATTAAGGGAAAGCGAGTTATTTTTCAGCCAATTTTGAAGTGTACTAAGCCATATAAAATGTTTCCGTTCAGTTTTCTTCTTGAAATAATATAATGGTATCATCAGCTAAACTGATTATGTTTCCTTTAATGTTAAGGTTAGTGATATCATTTATATAGACTATAAATAGATTCGGTCCCAGTGCGCTTCCTTGGGGGACGCCATAGTTTAATGGCTTTATAAAGAAAATGCCTAGGAATTTAATTACAGAATAAAACCGTAGAAAAAATGTCACTTTACAGGTTCGATCTTTGTAAAAAAAATAAATAAAAATAATTAACTTTATTATGTGTTAATAACTATCACGTAGCAAGCGACTTCCGGTGAATGTTGAATTTTACGGTCGCTATTCCAGTAAAAAAATCGTTTAAAAAAAGAATGTATGCAATACTTTTGCAATATCGGTTTATTTGCACTGGCAATCTTATCGGCCGGGTACTTGATGATAAATTATTAAAACATGTATTCCTGCGTTTACTTTACATATAAATAAATAGTTTATCTACGGCAGAATGAGTAAGGGGGATATGTTATGTAGAAGCAGGTAAATTTAATACATAATATTCCATATCTATGTTTTTGTAAGTGGTATAGCGATAATAAAAACCAACTCCAGGGGATCTAGAAAAATGATTTATGATGATAAAAATAATTACTAGGTTTGAATAACTTGAATTTTATAATAATCTTCTTTAAAATGGTTAATAATTAGTCATTATATAATGTATTACTTATCTCCCTTACAAAATACAATAATAAACTCCTCCAAATTCTTAAAATATATATTTTTTTTTACTAAATAACTCGAAAATGTAGTGTACCTGGTAATGATTAATAATATTTTGATGATTTTTATATATCTGATTTTGTGAAAAATCACCGCAAGGTTGCTTTACAATGAATACACAAATAGGTATGTTTTCATTCTCTGGGTTTCCAAAATGTTTACAGAAACCACAGACTTCCAAATTTCGACTTGCCCTAACAAGAAATCTGGGTATCATTTCAGACCACGTGACCATATTTTTGGCACCAAGAGGGGTCGAGAATGCTTTGAATAAAGTACGACATCAGTCGTACATTGACCACCGAAGAGCGCACATTGAAATAACCAGACCATGCGCAGAAAAGTAAATTTTGTTAAAGTAACGCAAAGGTTTGCAGCCCTGTCCATTGTGAGACTTTTCTGGATGTTCGTTTTTAAACGAACCGTCTGGCGTAGCAAAGCTAAAATTGAGTGAGGAGGGCAAATGATAACACACTTACTTGTAAAAGTGTTTTACTGAAAAGTGTAACAAAATATTCAAAATTGGAAACAAGTCCGAACTTTTGTTTTGTCTATTTAAGATTTGCAGTTAATGTTTTTACGTAGCCAGCAATTTGCGCGCTATTGTAAAAAAGACTAGTAAATTGTAAGCAGATTATATTTACGATGAACGAATGGTAAAATTATCGTAACCAGTATCGTCCTGGTGTGAGACCACCATTCAGTATTGAGACGTTGCTTGAAATGGCTATAGCCGTGTTTGGTGATCTGATTAGCCGTGTATTTTCCACCTTCCTCTCCCCCGCTACCTTCATCCTCATAAAAAAACCCCAATTGATGATGCAATAGTCTCACTGGCTCCAGACGGTTGGGTTTCTGGTGTGGTATTAACATAAAACAAGGCTTTGTAAATACGCGCCAGGGACATTTATACTATTAGACGTGCAAATAAAAATCTACGAGTATAATCTATTTTTCGCTTCTAATTATTATTAGCTTAACTTAAATACATTCTGAAGTATTATTGCCCTTCCCTATTTATTTTACAAAAATGTTTCTTTATCAACAATCGTAATCTGACCTCGAAACTGTACAGTACAAAATGTAATTACCTAACTTCTGTTAAAATATCAACAGCCGAAAATTATTCATGATTTACCTGAGACAAATGAACATTCTTTTACCAAATGACGAAATAGTTAAAGAAGTAAAACGCAAACAAGACTGGAAAACACCTGTCTTTTACGTGTGATGTGTTTAGGAAGCGTGGAAATCGCAAAAGGTGTTGACGAACGGCGTGTTTACTGTGTGTGTAGTGATTAGATCAACTAATAATAACAATATGATATCAAAGATGACAAAGTTCATTTTTTGGCAAAACGTACATAATAATGATAAGTGTTTTATTTTCTTCCGTATTTTGTAACACATAGATATAATGATATCCTCACTGGGATCTCCCGTGCCGAGGATTTAATTTACTATATAATCTTCTTCTTTCGTATGGTGGGGGGGTCAGAGGGGGACATCTAGGTCTGCGAGCCAGTCTCCTCAGGCGTCGCCATGTGGACCACAACAATTTACGTTTCTTTTTCCTGTATTTTGTATTTTTATTTATTTACTTTGTATTTTTATTCACTTTTATTATTATTGATATATGTAATGGTAGATACTGCTACCCGGCTCAGAACAGATATTGTCTAGTGAGTCGGGTAGCGCACATAATTTGTAAACAAATATTGATGTCAATAAACGCCCGGGTTACCGGCAAAATTAAAAAAAAAAATTATAGCGGCCTCATTCTTGTAAAGCGCCTGGATTATTTGTCAATCTCTATATTTTATATCAATACTCTTCAGAATCTCGAAGAGTCTTTTCCATTCTACTTTGTCGAAAGCCTTCTCCAGGTCTATGAATGCGATGAATGTGTTTTGGTTTCTTTTTATTCTTTTTTCTAGTAGTATTCGTAGCGACAATATTGCTTCTCTGGTTCCTACACCTCTTCTAAAGCCATACTGGTCTCCGGAAAGGATGTTCTCTACTTTTGGTTCGATTCTTTTTAGAATGATATTAGTCAATATTTTTGAGGCATGGGATATTAGGCTAAGAGTTCTGTGTTGTTCACATTTCGTCGTGCCTACCTTCTTTGGTAATGCGACAATTGGGCATTTCTCAAAATCCTCTGGTATCTCTCCAGTCTTATACATGGTTTGTATCATTTTGAACAGGGCATCTGTGGTTCCTTTTCCTGCTTGCTTAATTAGTTCAGCCAGAACGTCATCGATTCCGGGTGCTTTCCCGTTTTTGAGATTTTTCAGTGCGAAGTCAAACTCTTCTCTAGTGATTGGATCTCCCAAATCATCTGCGTCTACCTCATTTTCTCTTTCGATCAATGTTTCGTTGTCACAATTTCCCTTTCCATTGTACAGCATTTCGAGATATCTTTTCCACCTTTCTCCTATTTGGTCATTTTCGAAGAGTATTTTACCGTCTTCTCCTTCTATTGCATTACCCTTTCCAACTCTCATCCCAAAGAAGTCTTTCACCGCAGCGTGAGCTCTTTCTACATTTCCTCTCTTGAGGTCGTCGTTTATCTCATCGCATTTATTCTGGTAGAATGTTTCTTTGGCTATTCTTGATTCTCTATTTATTTTGTTACTCAGCACTTTATATTCCTTTTGTGATTCAGCTCTTTTATCATTTTTGAGCTCTCTTCTATCTTTTATCATATTTAGGATCTCATCGGTTATCCATTCCTTCCTTGCTTGGGGTTTTTCCTTGCCTATAGTTTCCTCTGCCGTAGTTATAATCTTCGTCTTTATCACTTTCCAGATCTCACTCACGTTCTCCTCTTCCATTAAGTTGCACTCTTGCGTCTTTTCCCTAAAACTGTCGCTGATCTCTTTTATCTTTAATACTTTTGTATCCCATTTGAAATTATTTCTCTTTTTTATTTTTTTCAGTTTTAGAAGACTTTTGGCCATTACCATATTATGGTCACTATCTATATCTGGGCCGTAATAGCTTCTACAGTCTTTTATTTGGTTTTTAAATCTATGTCTAACCATTATATAGTCTATTTGCAGTATTTATCTGTCTCCAGGGGATTTCCAGGTGTACCGCTGTCTTGGGTGGTGTTGGAAACAAGTGTTTGCTATCACTAATTTGTGTTTTTCGCAGAATTCTGTCAATCTGTTTCCTCTGTCGTTTCTTGCACCCAGCCCAAAGGGTCCAATGCAAGTTCCTTCACGTCCTTCTCCTACAACAGCATTCCAATCTCCTAGGAGAATCAGATTTTCACCTGCTTTTATCTCTGATATAAGGTTATCTAGCGAACTGTATACCTCCTCTACTTCTTCTTCGCTATGACTAGATGTTGGCATATATACTTGGATAATTACAGTGTCTACAGGCTTTGTTTCTATTTTGACTAGAATAATTCTTCCGCTATATTGCACGTATCCCTTAACCCGTCGTCCCCACTCCTTGCACAGCACAACGCCTACTCCTCCTTGGCCAGGTTTATCCTTTATGCACCCTGTGTGGATGATTCTGTAGTCGCCACTCCAGAAGTCTCCACAGTTGGGCCATCTTATCTCTGCTAATAAGAGAAGATTAATGACAGCGATTGCATTAAGACAATCCTGCACTTTTGGATTTGTGTAAAATTGATTGATTCGAAACTGTGGGCACGTTATCACCCACTCACTTTTAGTCAACCCAAATCAATTTTATTATTAATTATGTGGTTCACCTATCATAATTAGATTATGCAACCAAAGGATTTTTTTGAACAATAAGAATGATAAAAATACGTATGTACAACATGTTGCATCCGAAACTGCTAACGAATTACAGTTTCAGATGATCTTGAAAGTGGACTTTAAATAATTTAAACGAGACGGAATGAAATGGTGTTTGCTGGAATTGGGTGATAGTATGTGTAAGAATGAACAAGGTATGGAAGGAAGGAAAACGGGAAGACCAATCACTTACCACTGTATCTCACAACACATACACAATATAGTGAGTTCCACCGCGATACCTGGAGGTAATTATCGCCACAACAAAACGAATGAGACATCAAAACGATATTAAGCACTTCCAAGATAGTCAATTTCCTTTTTTTTCTTTTAACGAGATTATGTACACGAAGAACACCAACAACTTTCTTCCAAGGTAGTCCCATAAATAAACCACTCACGGTAGTCCCAATCCTTCTTCTGTTAACTTGAATTTGCACTTATGTTCTTGCCACTGTTCCAAATTTCAAATACTTTTCCAGCAAAGTGATATATACTCGTAGGATCGCGATAAATGACATACCGGTAAGAACTAAACATATTCTCATTTCAAAACCAAACAAATAAGAATAATAGAAAAGTAAATACGAGACGATGCAAGGATGTGAATGAAGCACGGGTTGCATCCCAAACAGAGTTGTCTGCCTACCCCTACGGGAAACAGTGTGATAATTATTTAGTTTAAATAATAACGCCTCTGTTGACCTCATCAAAAAACAGCGTCTTTATCAAACACTCCACAGATAAAAAATGTTTTCAAATTCCGTATTCCAAATATAACGCATTTACACAAGAAAAACGCTCTTCCTTGATGAATGGAATATATCGTATAACGAATAAAACCTTCTGTATCAATAACGGATGATTGTATAGACAATAATATCGAGTCTAACTAACTAAACAGCACGCCTTTTCCCCGCAAAGGTAAACAGATAAAATGAACCGTCACGCAACATTTCATGGCATCCATTCCTTGCTTTATTCACATTTATACATCTTCTCATGTATAGGTACTCATCATTGGTATTAATACCTATACCACTGTGAATAAATTTTGCAATGAATCTGTGTAGACGTGCCATGTTTTATGTAAAATATAACCGTGAAGCCATTTTAGAAAGTTCAATTTCTGAAATAAATAAAAAATAAACTGATCTACAACATTAAGGACGGTTTGTTTCGGAGAATTTGAACAATTCATCAAATTTCAACGTTAATTTTCCAGTTCCGCGAAAGATTTTTTCAAGTTCTGTTTTTATTTCAGTTCTGTCAAGCCAATAACCTATAATGATATATTAACAGAACTTGCTTAAGGACGGGTTGTTTCGGAGAATTTGAACAATTCATCAAATTTCACCGTTCGTTTTCGGGTTCTGTGAAAGTCCTATTCAAGTTCTGTTACTATATCATTATAGGCTAGTTGCTTGACAAAACTGAAATAAAAACAGAACTTGACAAAATCTTTCACAGAACTTGAAAATTAAAAACAGATTTTTTTGATTTGTGTAATTCTCACACATATGCAATTTCATCCATGTTTAATTCCATCCATGTGTAATTCCATCTACGCGTAATTCCGTCCGTGTGTAATTGTGGCAGTGCAATATTGATTCTTTTTTCGTGTGATGGGGGGTCAAAGTTCGGAGGGAAACATCGTCGCCCTGTGGACAACATTTCTGCGCAGGGTCTAACAGCATTTGGTTTATATCGATTGTTTGCCGACCTGTGGGACGACGGGTTAAATAACACCGGCATCTTTGTACCTCTTAGATCTCTGTTGGATAATAATATTATAACTATAGTCAGACCGTAGCAATATAAACATTATAATACTGTCTAGGTTGGACGCCAGTGGGAGGTATTATGAGGTGAAGCCAATTGCCTATTTAAATTACCCAACTGTCGGTTATGACAACAATATGAGCGCATAATGCGGTAGAGAAAAAGGTATGCATTTCTCTCTAATGAAGTCATTAACAGGGAAATTATTGACAGTTATGTTTTGTTGGAGGTTAGAGAGGGGAAACGAGTGGGATATTCGATTACTGATTTGTACAGCAATCTAAAATGAAAGAATATAGTATTAATAAGTAAGAATATAGTATCATGGTATTATTAACCGAATGACTGTACAGTTTTGATTATTGTAGACGGAAGTGGCGCCCTCTGTTATTTTCAAAAATAACTGTCGAAGTTTTCAAAGAGCATCGGGTTTTTATCTGCTAGCACGAATGATTACGCTACAAATAGATAACACAATCTTGTTAAATATATATTTCACTCCACTAAATAATAAAGCCAAAAAGTACAATCATTTAGAAAATCTTAAAAAACACGCATATAGTAAAGTTGAATCCTACAGCTAGGTTATTATCTTAATATAATACAATTTTATGTCCGGGTTAAATCTTCCCCAAAGGAAAAACTAAACCCTTCCACACACTTTTCCACAAATGATCATCTAGTCCAGGGGTCTCCAAACTTTTCAGCCGGAGGGCCACATTGACTACTCCAGTGAGTTCAGAGGGCCAAAACCGTTTTAATTTCTAGACACCCATATTTTCTGTCCTAGGGGGGGGGGGGGGGGGGTAGACAATAGAATTTTCAGGGATGAAAATATAGATTTAGATAACGTAGCTTTGAAGATAATTTTTGATACTCGTTTCTCAGACCTTGATTTCATTGCGAATCAAATAAAGATTTTTCAAAAAAATCCTCTCGATATATTCGCGCACTTGTGGACGCAATACCTACCTCGCCAACGAGCATATTTATTTATTCGCACGAAAAAATTCGCGGAGTTTTCGCCCCTTCTGAGCAAGGTCTTAGCCATTAGCTGTCGCGGGTCCTTGATGACACTGGTCATAAGATGTCGCGGGCCGGATGGAAGACACTGGCGGGCCGGATGCGGCCCGCGGGCCGTAGTTTGGAGACCCCTGATCTAGTCGATCAACATTATGCAAGTGCATTATATAAGCAAAATAAATACAAAACAATACATGAACAACACGTCAACTCACCAGAGATCAAATGGGAAAATAATTCACCGACTCCAGATATTTTCATATCAGAGGATTCGGCTCGGTAGAACTCCTAAGGGCCCGTTCCCACTTCCGTTTTCAAATCGGAGGCGGGTCCCGTTTTAAAAACGGATGCCCTAGTGGCTGTAGTGGATGTATGGAGCTGTTCAC
The DNA here is from genome assembly GCF_061612785.1 of Hesperophylax consimilis. Classification (NCBI taxonomy): domain Eukaryota; kingdom Metazoa; phylum Arthropoda; class Insecta; order Trichoptera; family Limnephilidae; genus Hesperophylax; species Hesperophylax consimilis. The sequence goes on from NC_142857.1 coordinate 8,474,265, forward strand.
ACTTGTCCGACACGATTTGAAAACGGATCCGACATTTTTTGTCGGATGGCTCGCCTACGCAGCGCGTCCGTTTTCAAATCGTGTCGGAACACGCTCGCTCATAGTGTTGTATGGAGCTGTTCACACTTGTCGTCCAGTCGTTCCGGCAGAGTCCCCGCCAAACCCCGACCCCTCCCCGCCCGCTCCCTGTCGCAAGGAAGCAGGCACGCTGCGTGCTTGTATTTGGTTATTTTGTTAAGTAAATAAATCAAAACTACAATAATGGATAAGGAAATAAATCCCGAAAATTTAATACCACTGGTCGAAGAAAGAGTATGGTAATATTTTATATTTAACCAAATAAAAACAAAACACTTGGTGTACACAACTTTTGTACATCAAAATTTTTATTTTTATTTTTTTAAGTTTACTTTTTTTAAATTTTAAAGCTTTAATGAGATGCACGGAAGAGCTTATTATTTTAATAAACACATAATAAAAAATATTTGAGTTGTTATTGTTTTCTTACTTTAAAATATCGATAGCCTTTCTTCAGGACAAATGCACTTTCTCAATTTTGTATTTTGATATGTTAAGTTCTCTGAAACTCATTCCAGTAGATGGTTAAAGGAAGTGATAGACATTCTCTTAAGCCATTAAGCGCCCTTGAGGTGATTTTTCATGGTGAAAACGGCGCTATATAAATAATCCAATCATTATTATTCTAAAATAATTAAAGAACTTTAGTTCATCACTTCTCAACTCACCAATTAACACTTGGAAAATTCCTACAGAAAATCATTCGGCTATGATTGGGTGTACCCAAAATTTTCATTTCACTTTTTTCCTTCTTTTTAATAAGTACAACATGACAACAAGAGCTTCATCGTCGTCCATTGCGCACCATTACTGAAGAATGAGCAAATAACATGTTTTTGTTGAATTGACAATTATTTTTTTTCGTAGAGTATGGTCCGTTTTTAAAACGGTAGTGAGAACAGGGCCATTGGCCATCCGTTTTTAAAACGGGACCCGCCTCCGATTTGAAAACGGATGTGGGAACGGGCCCTTACAGGGCTTATAAATCCTACTGATCCCTCAACATAAATATTTAAAAAATCTTTCGTTATCCTACATGTATTCAAAATGACCGACTTTTGCATCTTTATATATAAATTTTTTGATAGATCTAATACGCCTAAATTTTTAATGAGAGAGCTAGGTATAATGCCAGTAGCCGAAATAACAAATGGTAATATTTTTATATTTTGAGAATGCCAAATTCTTTTTATCTAATTTCCTAGATCTGTGCATTTTCTTAATTTTTCATTAACAGATGTTTACATGCTGGTACTTGATAATATTATTATTATTCTTGTGATTTACCTAATACCGTAAAAATTACCCGTAAAAAGCCATTTTTTTTCTCTTTAACATATATTATCAAATTCTTTTAAAATTTAAGAAACCTACATACAAAATATGATTATTTTTTGGTTTGACTGATGATTGCACCTTCCTACATAGGAACTGGAATCGAAAACTCTACCAACCAAGCCATATCCCGATTGGATAAGACCGACATTTATTGCGTAGTTTATTTTTTTATTGTTGTAATATCATCAAATTTCATAGAAATGCGTATATGCCACCATAGATTGATAGAATGCATTGTCATCGACAACGAGTCTATCTGCCGAGTTTCAGCTCGATCGGATATCGGGAAGTAGGTTACTTTCCACATCTAAGATTTGCATTCATACACGAAAAGAAAAGTGAAAATCAAATAGATTTATTTTAAGAAAAATGCTATGTAAGCTGGACCAGTAAACCGCGGGATGTGTTCAGAAAATAGCTGTAATATGCACCATTGACCAAAAGGGTTCAAATAAATATATGCAAACGCGTGTTATAATATTGTTAATTCTACAAATCTAAATTCTTTGAAAGCCCGTGAAATGCAGCCAATTTTCGTTTGTTTAATTTACTTAATAAAATAAAATATTTTTCTGACAGAGTTTTTATTTTTTTTTATTATTTAATAAATGTTTACATGTTACATTTTTTTACATTTTTTAACTACCATACTAGGCTAATGCCCGTGTTGTGGTAGTTATACATGAAATAATAATAAAAATAACATAAAAGAACTAAAAAATACTATTTTATAGAAACATAAGTATGCAAGTATGAATCATACACGAAATAATAATAAAAATAACATAAAAGAACTAAAAAATACCATTTTATAGAAAAATAAGTAAGCTAGTATGAATCACACATGAAATAATAATAAAAATAACTTAAAAGAACTAAAAAATACTATTTTATAGAAACATAAGTATGCAAGTATGAATCATACGTGAAATAATAATAAAAATAAAAAATATATTGAAAGAATGTAAAATGCAAGTAACTCCATCAATGGAGGACTGAATGCGTTTGGCGCTAATAAAAAACTGTCCAAAGAAGCGAAGCTAGCAGTCCACAAGGGAGTGCTAATACCTACCCTGATGTATGGCATGGACTGGCAGAGAAAGGATGAAAGTAGACTGAATGCTGTAGAAATAAGATCTCTGAGGGTTATGTGTGGTAAAACAAATGTGTGTGAATAAGAAAAGAACGCATAGGTTTGGGCAGGCAGAGCGAATAAACGAAGAGCGAATGAAACTCCTTACACTCTTAGGATAGTATATTAAGCAAACGTGAATGATAGAAGATATCGAGGTCGCCCGAGGAAGACATGCCACGATCAAGGGATATATTTCAGCAATGAAATTACCACAATATTAACATGGTTGTTATTGCGTGATATAAAGTTAATTTAATTTACCAATCGAGGTTTAAAGCTGATACAAATATCAAATTAACAAATTGCAATCAGTTTTCAATGCTGCAGCAAGACAGTTATCACGTGTATAAATGTGTATCCACACATTTCATAGTATCTCAAAAACCTTGACTGACTAAAATGTCCTGAAATAATCCACTTCAAGCTCTGCTGGATGGTATTTAAGTCATTAACAGAATGGCTCCTGTTTACTTATTACTTACAAGGGATAGAAGAGTATGTATGAATGTGAATGAGACAAGGAGTGTGTGCAGAGACCGAGTTGATGGCGGTCCGTCCTCTCTGCCTACCCGTGCGAGGAAACGGCATGATGGTTATTTGGTTAGTTAAGTTTTACAAAAATAACATCTAAAAGTTGCACTTACTGAATAAACTCATTGTTGCGCAATAATCGTACTGAAAGAAATGAATCAAGTAGAACCTATCTTTAAAATGTCATTTGTGATTATTGGCTGATGAAAATGACAATAAAAAATCATACACAAATGGCAATGGGTACATCTCTCGGCTAAATAAATACAGTTGGGAAACCGTGATGTGTAATTTATTTGGAACAGCTTGCAACCCCTTTTACGTCAGTACAGTCGGTAAGTGACTAATATTATCTTCCTAGACCAGTGCTTCTTAAAATTTTCGTAGTCAGTGAGCTCTAAAAATGAGTGCAAACCATCAAACTATGATCTCTTGGGTACATATCCACAATGCATAAAAATTAATAAAAGTATCACACACAAAATTACCAAATTTGTGGACCGAAAAATGCAAGTCTTACTGCCGTTGTTACCAATCCTACTGATCAACTGTTGAGCCGAAATTTTTGCTCAATACTGCTCAAACTCACAACTACGCTCTTTCCAATAGAAAGGTGAGGACTGAGCGATCAACCAATTTAAGGAAGCGAAACTACTAGATTAAGCTCGCCTCAGTAAATGACTAGTTTTAAAAAGTGTCGACAGAGTGAAAAATATTCGCGACGCCAAGACACGGTGGCATTAAAATCAAGCTAACACTTTATTTTTTACATTTTACATACGTTTGTTTAAACTGTATGTAAAAAAATTATATGCATCAATAATAAATACAATAATGATTTCGTCAATATTAATTTAACATTGAAAGTTTTTACTTTGATGTAATTTTATTGTCTATGAAAGAGGGCGGGGCCACTTGAGGTAATCGGCAGTAAAGATGGTTGGAAACAGGCGAATCGAACGTTACTGAACAAATCACTTGGCTCATCGGAGCCTGAGATTGATCGTTCGAAACGTTGGGAACAACGACCATTAAACTACGAGTAGATTAGGTTTCATCCCTTCTCCGAAGAGATAGGTCCAATCAAATGAATATGAATTTTTCATTAAACATTATATTATTATGGTTTTATCTTTATCTTTGTTTAACGGGTTGATTTTTGTACTGCCTATCCTGCTCTATGTGGCAAAATCATATTATTAGCTTCTACTCACGATACGATTTGCAGGATAACTTGCGGGAACGCATGCTGGGGTTTTGCAAATCGGATGGTCAGTAGGCAAAACCGTCTGCCGAATAATTATTCCCTTTATCGGGCCGTCGGAATGATAGAAATAATTCGGTGGCGGTCAACTGCTGTCCTGTAAGATGGTGAGTAAGGGGGAGATATACTTGCAATGTTCCACGAACCACAGCTTGAGAGCCACTGTATTATATGATGACTGAATTAATTTAACGACATAATAATTCAAATATTTCTGAATGGATTATTGACTGGTGCGTGGATGATCGACAACACGAAAACGTCATATCTCCGATCTAATAATGTGCTCTAAACGCTGGGCTTCAAGGTTTAATTGCTTTTAATTACTAGTTACAAATGTTTCGGTACAGTAAAGTACGTCACGTTATAATGAAAAATCTATGGAGAATATGGTTTTAAAGATAATTTCTCATTTTATCAATGAAAAGTTTGTTTTGTTAGTATTCCAGTCAAGTTAAACATGAAAAGGGGGTTGTGCTTGCAAAAGGTCCAGTCATTCTGAATTTTTTATATGTTGTTAGGACCTAAACCAGTATTAAAAAAAAAAATTGCAACTTCGAAAGTGCTGTGCAAGCGGCGGTGGACCTAAAAAACCAGGAAATTTTCTGATTTTTTTCAGTTTTTGCTCAATATCTCAGTAAAGAAAGGGTCTGACCGGTGTAATTGTTTTACACACTTTTAAAGAAGACTAAATTTTATATAATTTGCATCAACCATTAGTTTTCAAGATACAGTTCTTCAAAAATAGGCAATTTTTTCCAAAAGTGAAATTTTTTCGAAATGGTCACTTATTTTGTAAAATAATTTCTAAAATACGCATCCCACGTCAAATATTATATGAAAAAAAGTTGTTGTAAATTTAATTAGCTTTCATTTGAAAATAGATTAATATCTGTAGACTTAACGGTTCTCTCAAAAATGGCAGATAACCAAAAACAGTCATAAGTGGATTTTGGGTGAAATGCAAATAAACTGTTCTCACGTCTTTTTATGGTTTTATTTATCAAACAGTTAACAGATTTTTGATGAAAAAAAGAAAAGATATTACATCTATCGGGAATTACGTCATCTTCAAACATTGTTTAATATACCTACATACCAAAATGCTTGTACAAACATCATGGTACCTACTATAAGGACAAATTACATGTACACAAAAAATAAAACTAATATAAATCATGTAGGTATGGTGTCTTGGTTGCCAAATCAAGCCTTTCTTTTTATCTTAGCTGGGAGAGGCGCCCAGTCTGTAGTCGGGTCATCTTCATCGTCCGAGCATTTCAGCTCCACATCCGGGACGTTAATGCAAAATTTGTCACCGCATGACTGACAGAGGAATGAGCAGTGGAGCCCAGCCTTTCTACACTAGCAGCTCCCAGAGCATCCTTTCTTGCATTTACACGAAATTTTTCGCAAAAGGGCAGGAGGTGCGGGATCCATCGTGGTGGGGATGGGGGTGAGTCCTTGAGAAGACAGCTTCCACCCCCATTCAGTGGGATTCAAGTTGACTCCCCGCCACTTCTGCACTTGGAGGTAGCACCTTGCTAAATGGTGGCCTGCAGCATCTTCCGTCGGTGGCAAACGGGCGAGGTTTATGTTTGTTGAAGTGACAAACGTCTTATACCTCAGGAAATCCAAAGTATCCCTCGCGATGTCACCCCCATATAGAGCCACGAAGCACTTGATGCCTGCTTCACTCACAGCTTGTGAGGTAGAGTCTGGCCGAAGGAAGACCTCCACTTGCTCAGCAAGTGGTTTACTCTTGCTCAGAAGTGTACTTATTTTGGTCTTTCCTTAGCCAAACGGTGCTGAGGTGGTATCGCACCCGGCAAACGCGTGGGTAAATAGTACCGTTCCTGGTAATTGTCAAGAGTCCTGGTTGTTGTAGGAGGTCGTAGAGTAGTGACAGCAACCATCTTCACCCTTCGTGCTCTTCTGAAGATAGACGTTTGTCTCTTCAGCGCCTAAACCATTGAGAAGAACGAGCAGGTCGACATCTTCTCCCACTATGACGACCCGATCGGCATCTGCTCTTTTTGATAACGCCATCATGACGATCTCTCGATCAGCATCTTCTTCGGCAACAGCCACTTCTACTCCCTCCTTCTGAAAGGCGTCACAGAGAAGAGTTATAAGGCGTCTCTTATTGTTTTCATTGCCCAAAACATGCTCTTGAGCAATTTGAATTACTGTGGATTCATCGAAAGTCAATTCGTAGTTGGAATGAGCTGCGTAGCGCCGGAGTCGTTCCGCTGTTTTGGTGTTTTTTTTTGTAGCATCTTCGGGGTAGCCGTCAAAAACGATGGAGACGTTCTTCCCAAAGTGGTTTCGGACGTAGGTGGTATAACGCGCCAAAAGTGCTCGAACCGTGCTCTTCTGCTGCCACACGACCTTGTGCAAGAGGTAGCCAACATCCAAAATGACGTGAGTGCTGGCATCTATCGGCGTGTGGCTGGAAAGAGGAGTGAAGGCAGAGTACAGAGTAGATTTTGTGCCCTTGTGCATCCCTTGTTCATTAAACAGAGACATCGGGAACGGGGCCAACTCATACTTGAAGTCATCCTGTAAATCCTGTTCAGATTTCTTTGCAATACACACTCGCTGAAAAATTGTGAGCGGATCCACAGCCACTCTTCTGTTTTTGTCCGGCAGTTTAACGGTTGAGGTGATCGATGCCAGCGTGGTAACTTTATTTTTCCGTTTTATTACTACCTTGTCGTACATTTTCCCCACAATTTTCATTAATTTCCAATTTCCAATGATCATGCCTTTGGGGAGAATAACTACTTTGTTAAATCACATTTCTTCGGTGATTGACATTTTCAATTTGAATCAAAGAGAATTTAAGACGGCGATAAGCATACTATTTAACAAATCTGGTTAATCAGATAGTATTGATGTACTTACCCATGCAAATAAATGTATGTACTTACCTATTATAAACTGTTATTTGTGAAATGTAAATGGATTATACTGTTTTTCACAATAAATCAACAAAATTAAAAAATTACTCCTTCCGTTCCAACTCTCTGGGCTGTGTGGCAATTAATTTCAGGACCTGCCAGTAAACCACTACTGATAGAAATTAAACTGTTTGGGAAATGGAGGGTGGAGAGCAAACCAGTTTTTTAGTTTTTCCACATCACTTCCCCACCTTCCTCTTTCCCTTCCCCACTTACCTTCAGCCTCACAACATCCCCCAATTGGGGATGCCATAGTCTCACTGGCTCCAGATGGGAGCAGTTGGGACTCTTGTGAGGTATTCACTATAAAAATAAAAAAAACTATTATCTCGGATGATTCGAGAAGGTCTCATGTCTACATGCTGCTCTCCAGTATGACATGATAAGCTGCAAAAACTTTCCAGTTCTTCACAAATGTTCAACTTAAACACCATTCCTGTTGTCCACCTTGCCAGAACACTTTCGGAGATTCCTCTTCCTTGGGTCAACCCACCGTGGGTTTTCATGGATCGCATCAGCTTCTGCTCAATTGTTAGGTCTGACCACAACCCAGACCAAAACTTGTCAGACCGGCGAATGGTGAAGAATCCTTTTGTGAACATGTCGTATTCACTTTTATCCATCCGATCTTACAGAGCCATCATATCCTGAAGATGAGGTGCGCGCCCTAAGCATACAAAAAATGTCCAGCTGCGTGGAAAAAAGGGAGCATCTTGTGGACAGTGTACAAATGAAAGTTCCAATCACCAGCACGCTCTGCCTGAATGAATAGTTTTATCAAAGTGGTCATACTAAAGTATTGGACCCACAACTGTAATGTTGGACCATTCGCTTTAATTTTCTCCAAGGCACTTTTAAATTTTGCCTTTAGTATTTGGTAGGTATCAATTTCTTCTGCTGATATAGCGAGAGACCTTTCAGTGTCTCGCAGAAATTTTTCAGTCTCGTCTCGCTCCTCAGGAGTTATGTCAACCTCATAAAAAACAATGCTGGCCAGTGTGAGGTTTGCCAAAATGTGGGCTCGAACAGCTCGTGAATATGCGTGCCCATTCATATGGGTACCCATGGGTATAGGTACTAATGGGTACTTGAAATTTGAAATAATCGTGATTATATTATAACCCTAGGATAAACCCACGATGATTAATGGATTTACTTCACAGCACAATAAAACCATAAAAAGACGTGAGAACAGTTTATTTGCATTTCACCCAAAACCCACTTATGACTGTTTTTGGTTATCTGCCATTTTTGAGAGAACCGTTTAGTCTACAGATATCAATTTAGTCTCAAATAAAAGCTTATTAAATTTACAACAACTTTATTTTCTATAATATTTGACGTGGGATGCGTATTTTAGAAATTATTTTACAAAATAAGTGACCATTTCGAAAAAATTTCACTTTTGGAAAAAATTGCCTATTTTTGAAGAACTGTATCTTGAAAACTAATGGTTGTGCATGGCTTGCTTTGGTCTCAAATTATATAAAATTTAGTTTTCTTTAAAAGTGTGTAAAACAATTACACCGGTCAGACCCTTTCTTTACTGAGATATTGAGCAAAAACTGAAAAAAATCAGAAAATTTCCTGGTTTTTTAGGTCCACCGCCGCTTGCACAGCACTTTCGAAGTTGCAAATTTTTTTTTTTAATACTGGTTTAGGTCCTAACAACATATAAAAAATTCAGAATGACTGGACCTTTTGCAAGCACGGATGTACATCTTGACTGGACTATAGAGAAAACATGTCACGTAAGGGGAAGATTGTTTCGCGAGGGAATATTTTTTGTTTTTAAGGGGAATATTGATCAAGGATTTTTTTCGCAAGGCAAGGTTTGTTACGTTTGTTAAAGGGAAAATTAATTTCGTAAGGGTATGTTAACCACTTAACATTTCAAGAAAGATAGAGCAAACAGTAAATGCTCACTTAAAAAAATATATTAAAATTATATGAAAAGGATTAAAAATCGGTATTACCGGCGTCGCTATGAATTACAAAATATTGTCTCCCAAATATTTTTTGATATTTAGTTTATTTCTTTCGTTTGAGATTCTTTGATATTGTCATCGATGATTAAATATTACAATTTGAGATTTTACTCATAGTCATTAAGTTATTCCACTATAAAATTATTTATCCTAGCTTTACAAAAAATCAATAGATGTCTCACAATAAAATAAAAATTGATTTTTTTTATCCAATACACTATATGGATTGAATTATTTTATTAATCATGCATAAAGCAGCCAAAAATATGGATTTAGAAAATGTTGGTAGCTCTCAGCCGAAGGTCGATATGGTCGAATTGGTTTCATGACAACTCGACACAGTGACAATTCAATACACTTTTAAAAAGTGATATAAAGTCATTAGAAACGATGAAAAAAAATTTTTTTTAACCTAACCTCACCTACAAAACCCAGTTAATAAAGTTTTTGTTACATCACTTTCCATGACTTTATATAACTTTTTAAAGATGTGATGAATTATTGTGACGATTTATACGGTTACCGGTCGAATTATCTCAGTGGTCAGAGCACATCCCCGGCAAGGAAGAGGTCCTAGGGTTCAAATCCTAGAAACGACTGAATCATTTTGTCTCTCTGTCTTTTCTGTTTCACATCTTTCGTTTGATATTCGTTAATATTGTCTTCAATGTTAAGTATTAATTACATTTGGAGGTTTTATTCATTAAGTTATTCCACTATAAAAAGAAATTATTGCAACACGAGATCTGCCACAAACACTTCGATTATAAAAATATATATATAATCTAAGGTTATTTCCATGTAGTATCCTTATAATAGCTGAACCTATAAGATAGATTACTTTCAATCTAAATTTAGATAATGGACGGTTAGTTAGTTGTTTATTGGTAGTTAAATAGAGATCGTACATAGATTACGAAATCAAAACAAATCGTTAAGTTTTGTATCGTGTTTATGTAAATTTATATAATATGTAGGTACGATATTTTTGTAGAGTTGAAATAATCGTTTTCATTCACCTACCGTTTTTTTTAAAATAAATACATTCATACTAAGCTTGACATGAAATTTATTGTGAATTTGTATTTTTCGTAGAATTTGAATAATTATAATAATCCAGGTCTCCAAGCACGAATACATCGACAATGATTAAATTTGTCGGTAACTTGTTTTGTTCCCGAGCACGACTGCAGATCCCCAACAGAAAACAAAAGTTCACGTCAACTAAATTAAGCATATCATTGAGTATTTTTTTAGGAAGTCAAGAGATCCTGGGGTCGATTCCTA